>NC_133666.1:583334194-583634194 GCF_037893015.1 Macrotis lagotis
TCTTACAGTGTTATTTTGAGGATCAGATGAGATAATGAGAAAGTGCTTACTTAGCATATTAGGAAGTGTTATATAAATGTTAGATATTATGTAACAATAATTTCTTATTTTTAAGAGGCAGCATGATAATAGGGAATAGATGTCTTCCCTTGGAGTCAGGAAGAATTGTGTCTTTCCTCTGATACATATTTGTTGGATACTTGAGTGATCTATAACCTTTCAGTACCCCCTAGTCAACTATCTTAGACCCTAAGTTACAGGACAGGTAGTCTGAGCTGCATTAATTAAGGGAATATCCCTAACTGGAGTTCTGTATATAAATGGAATCATTGCTTTTATCAAAACAACAATAATAAAAAGTTATTAGAATTGTAGGGAAAAAAAGAGCATTAAAACTATTAAAATGATTTCTGCTAAAATTTATCTGCAGCTATTTTGGGATCTGGCTATGCAAAAAGATTAGAAATCACACTGAGAGAGAGACAGGAAGCAGAGGAGTTATAGGTCACTGGAAACCAGACTCAAGAACTAGTTTCTCATGAAATCTAAACTGATTGTGGTAATAAGTTAATTTTTATTCTTTTATTTGCTCAATGTTATTTATATATAGTGTGTATTATAAGGTTCAAAAATAAATAGTTTTAGGAAAACTATCTTATATTACGTGTATAAGAAATAGATTGGTGGTGACATGGTGTTGAAATCAGGCTGACCTGAGTTCTAATCCTATTTCACATATTTACTAACTGTGTGACCCTGGATGAATCTTGACCTCTCAATCTCAGTTTCCTCATCTGTAAAATTGAAATAATAATAATAATACCTTACTATGCAGTTATGTGAAATACTGTAAGATTTCATTCTAGTAGCCTGTTAATAACTTACTAAAATAAATCCTAACCAATTTTTTCCTAGTGAAAAAGCAATGGATTTTGAGTCAAAAGACCTGAGATTGAAGCCTGGAATTGTACCTTGCTCCATGAATATCCTTGAACCTTAATATCTTTGCATCTCAGTTTCTTTATCTATGCAATGAGCGGTTTGAACCATGATCAAGTGCCTAGACATGGAAGAGACTTTACAGGATATCTGCTTTACAGCCTTCATTTTACAGAAGAAAATACCAAAAGAGTTCAAATGATTTACCTAAGGTCATAATGATAGGAAGGAGTCAGAAGTGAGAGCTGAACCCTTGTTCTTGTAGCTTCAGGTTGAGTGTTCTTTGTGTCATATTAGTTCCTTCTAGATTTAAATTCTTATTTAGAATTTAGAATAAAAAAGAAGGTCCCATTTTGCTCTAAATTCTCTAAATCTGAACCATTTGTTTAAGTTTGCAAGAATTCTAAGCCAAGGGGTCACTTGGTTACTGAAAGAGCTGGACCCATGGCCTCTTGGGGAAAAATAGTATGTTTAGAGATATTGTTTGAATCATTTTCAATTGTGACTATTTCAAATGTTGGATCCATGATTTGAATTGGTTTCTGGTTTCATTGAGCAAAGGCTAGAACAATTCTTAAAATAATTTCTTTCTAATTAGAACTGTAGCAATACAGCCTAGGGAAATTCAAATTCCTTATAAGTTAAAAAGAGATATGAAAACAAATACTTGGATTAAGGATAAAAGGTCTAATGGTTCCATAGCAAATATAGAGATTATATAAATGTATTTCTGGTCCAATTGAGGAAGGATAATGATAAACTAGAAAGTATTCAGAAGAAGACAACCAGGAGATAGTAAGCCCTTATGTCTGTGTGCTGTGAGAACAGGTTGTAGGAATTAGGCATAGCTAACCTAGAGAAGAGAAAAATTTGGAGTGGATTAGAGTTGATGATAGCTGTGTACATGAAAAATTGTGAAAGAATTAGATCTATTCTTTTTTTCCTCAGAGGGTGATGTCCTAACAGTTAGAGATGTCCAAGAGTGAAGTGAGTGGCCCCAATAATGAATGGGTAGCTTTTTCCTCATTGGAGGTCATGGAATCATAGAATTTTAGGTTTGGTGCTGAAAGTATTCTTTCGAGTCTCCTGTTCTAAGTAGTTACCAACAGTTTCATTTTACAGATGAAGAATTTGAAGCCCCCCCCCCCAAATCAATAGCTTGCCCTTGGTCACATAAGTATAAGGAGGGGGAAATTTGTATTCAAGAATGTTCTGGCCTGTGTACATATTGCAATTCCTTCCAATTCTCCAATTCTGCCATTCTATGGATGTTAATTCCTCTGTTCAGAGAGACTGAAGGTCCTGGGATTCACAATTACTGGTGAGACAGAAAGCCAAAGCATTTCGAAAAATGGATTTTTCCATTTCCTGTTCATCTTCTGTATCTCCATCCTTTCCTTTCTTCTTTTTGGAGACAGCAAACTTTTTTAGCATCTAAATTTGGCCTCTACATCTTCTCACCTGTTCTCCACCATAACTTGTCAAGTAGATTCTCACCCTAGTTATGTACAAACTCTTGAATCAGGGCCAGTCTGTGTTGGGTTCCTCACATTTTTTACTTTGCTTTTGTTTTCACAGGACATCATATCTCCCTATGCAGCCATACATATGCTGTACCATAACATCATTTATTTCCCTCTAGGAGTACAATTTTTCTCCTTTCCTTTATAAACAGCTGCTAGGGAACCACAAAAAGAGCTATACACACTATATCTTTTTTCTTTCTGGACCCTAGAGGCTCATCTGTTTAAAGATCTGCTTATTCAAGGAGCAATTATACTGAAGTGACTACTATTCCTCTGTCTTCTCAGTGGTTTATTTCTTTCTCTCCACTATATAAGTAGATACCAAGAGATAGGAGGTTGATGCTATATGGGTATTCTTTCCTCAAGAAAATTGGGAAAATAATGAGGTCCTTAATTTGTCAACTTCAGGCTTGTGTAGGTCAGGTATAACCAGATGATGAGGTGGATCCAAGAGGATGGAAGGACTAAGAATTATGAAATCGTTGCCAATTATTCTTTGGAACAACTTTCCTTGAAATAGAGAAAACCCTAGAATACTTGCAAGTTTAGTAGGCCAACTGGATACTTATGCAATTTTTTTCTTGTCATGTGTTATAAATGCTTTTGGGGAAAGGGATAAATAATAATGTAAATTGTAATTATATTCTATGAAATGCAATGCAATAAAATGTACTGTTTGAGATTATTTTAAACCTTGTTGAATTTTTTTTATCCTTAGACTAACTTGGAGAATGAAAAAAACAAAACAAAGCAAATCCTAAGGATTGTAGTTTCTGCTTGCTGAATCTCTTGCTAATCTCTTTTGAGTATATATATATATACATATATATATATATATGTATATATATGCATATATATACATATATATATATTTATATATATATATGTCCAGTAGTGAGATTGTTGGATAAAAGCATATTACAATATAATAATCTTTTGGTTAAAGTTACCAATTGGTTTATAGAGAGTCTGAACCCAGGCACAGTTCTATGAGATAACTGAAAAAAAAAAAGAAAGAAAAATCTGTTAGGCATAGCTGGATGACACAGTGGCACAGGCTTAGACAATGGGCCTGGAGTCAGGAAGTTGTTGTGTTGGTCAATGATTTTTGGTCATGTCTATTTATTGTTTTCTTAGTAAAGATACTGGAGTAGTTTGCCATTACTTCTCCAGCTTATTTTACAGATAAGGAAACCAAGGTAAGCAAGGTTAAATGACTTGCTTAGAGTCAGACAGCTAGTGACTGTCTGAGTCAAACTTGAACTGATTCCCAATGGGATCATGAAGAGTGATACATGACTGAACAACAAAACCCAAATAGTTTTTTTTTTTTAACAATTATTACTTAATAATATAACATCTGGAAGTACTATTTCCCTTTCATTCTCACTTTTGAAAATTGTCTTCCTTGAGGATTTGACTTATTAATCTTCTAAAATCTGATTGATCCTTGTTCCATTAGTCTGGTGAGAGGGGAATCAATGTTCAAGAATTCTGGTACTTAAGAAGTTAGGGTTCCTTGATAGCAACTTGTTTCTCCCTACTGATTTAGGATCCACTTTTTACATAGTTATGTTCTACCTGTTTTTGTTTCCACCAGCAGAAGTTGTGGGATATGCATAGCTGGAATTAAGTATTTACTGGTGATAGGAGACCAAGCTTCTGTGCATGAGATCTACATTTTTTCTTGTGTATGACTCTATTAGATCTAGAAGTTGCCTGAATGTCTATGCCTCTGTTTGTGATTTTTCCATTAATATTTGCGATTCTGGAGTCCTTATCATTCAGACTGATTAGTTATAGAACTTGAAGTGACCTTAGTAATCATCTAATCCAAGTCAATTATTTTTCAGTTGGCCTTGAGACTAAATAATTTAACTAAGACTATATAATTAGTAAGCATCTAAGATTATATTTAAGCTCAGTTTCCTTGACTCCAAATTCAGTGATTCAGCACAATTTTCACCCACATTATTGCCCCATATACTCCAACCAATCTATTTAGGCCTCTTTGGAGTAAGATCTCAGAGTAAAGGTTTGTGTCTCTCTGGTGGAGAAGAGGAGTAAATTGAACTAGCTAGAGTAGAGGAGACTGTAGGAACTGGGTTGCAGGCTAATCTAGTGAGTTCATGGCTTACCTTATTATTATGAACTTTGCCCTTGTGACATGTAGAGAAACAGGAGTGTGCTGGCACTGGCTCAACTCATTTCTGCAAGCTGATTGTTAAATTTTGATCGTGAGCATTTGCACCTCAGAAATTGGCAACGGAGGTGGCTAGGTGGTGCAGTGGATAAAGCACCGGCCCTGGAGCCAGGAGTACCTGGGTTCAAACCTGGTCTCAGACACTTAATAATTATCTAGCTGTGTGGCCTTGGGCAAGCCACTTAACCCCATTTGCCTTGCAAAAAAAACCTTAGAAAAAAAGAAATTGGCAACAAATTATGGCTTGATTTTATAATTTTGTATTTTGAGACCAACAAACACGATGGAGAAAATGTGAATAAAGCAAATTAAGTTGAAAAGTATATCATTTCTATATCACTCCGTTCCAGGAAAGCTGGTTGTTAAAGATTTAGTATCACATGCATGCATTTGTGTATATATAGATGAGTACAGAGACACATGGACATATACAGATGTATATATATGCACTTATGCCTATACATACATATGTGTGTAGGTGAATACACACACATATACATACTTTGTTGTTTTGTTGTTGCTCAATTGCCTTTTAGTCATGTCTTATAAATTTTGATTCCATTTGGAGTTTTCTTGGCAGAGTTTACTGAAGTGATTTTACAAGTTTCTTTCTCCATCTCATTTTATAGATGAGGAAACTGAAATTCAAATGAGGCACTGAAATTCAGAACCATGTCAAACAGGGTTAAGTGACTTGTCCAGAAGCACATGGTGTCTAATGCCTTATTTGAAATGTATAGGAAGAATCTTTGTGCATACAGGCCCAGTACTCTATCCACTGTGGCTCCTAGTTTTCTATATATACTTGGGGAATATAACCTCAGGAAAATAATATAGAAGATTTAAATTTGTTGGTGATTAGAATACTAAAATTCCATCACAACACAAGAATATAGGAGAACCACTGAAGCTTAATGTAGACTTATTGCTTTGTATCAATGCTGAAGCCAAATCCAGGAAAAACTCTTCTGTTATTTCTAGTGAAAGTAGCACAGAAAGAAGTATTTTTTCAATGGCAACTGACTTTGGCAAGTTTATTTCTAACAAAACTTCCCAATCTGTTCATTTTTATGATTCACTTCTCTCCATGATATGTTAGGTCATTCTGATATTAAGCAGATTTTGTTTGCTACTTTGACCGCTTATTCTCTCAAATAGAGATGAGTGGAAAAATATTTGTTACTAATGATAACAATTTAAATCTCATATAGCCTGGAGAGCACAACAAGAGTGGGGAGCTTGTTTGAATGGGAGTCTACTTATCAGTCCATTATTGATACTCCTGGAACTGGGAAGTCAGGAAATGATGGAAGACAAAGCTGTCTCATATTCTGCCCAGTTCCTCCCAAGACTAGAAGACTTGAGAATGCTTCTGGAAAATTCCCATATGACAAAACAGCTGCAGTTACAATGTGGGAAAAACTGTATTCTCAGTCTCATTTGGAAGCATTTTTGATTAATTTCGGGGTGGGGGGAACATAACCCACCCAGCTTAACTACTGTTATTAAAACCTGTAGCGAGGGAAAGGAGTAAAGCAGAAATTGTTTTCCAAAGAAGTACAAAAAGTGATTTTTTTAGCAACTGTATGTCTAAAGATTCCCCCAATCTCTCCATGCTAATTTTTAGGAAAGCTCATTCATCCAAAAAAGTAAGAAAAACATCCAGAGTTTGAATGGAATATAAATAGATAGCTAGATATAGATTATTAGAGCTACAGAATGAGAAGACTATTAGCTGGGTGATCAGATATAATTCTACATAAATCCATATTAGAAAAATGAAATGTTATAATAGGAAACCAAGTAAATAGTCCTGCTATTTGCTACCCATGAGACCTTGACTGGGTTACCTGGTTTCTCTGGAACTCAGTCTCTATAAAGGAATTGAACTAGAATCAGTCTTCTCAAGTGCAATTTATTAAGTGACTACCATGTGAAAAGTACTTCCAGATTTCAATCTCATAGGTGTAAGAGGTTTTAAAATAATGTCAAATTATACATTTAATAATATTATGCCCCAAAGTACTTGCATTTCATAATATAAATCTGATGGTAAACTTTAGGAAGGCTCACAAATTTACACTAGAATGTACTATAGAAATCATTTAGTCCAAATCTCCCTTTTTTTAAGATGAGGAAACTGAGATCCCAAGAAATGTATTAGGAGTCACATAGGAATAAAATAATATATTTAAAGTTAAGCTATGAATAGAGGTCCTCTGACCCTCTGCAATCCATTTTTGGCATTTTTCACAGTACAGTGCTGTGATGATTACAGAAATTTCTCTCAGTTCAAATGCGGTGTCCAGAAACTAGCAAAAAATGTCAGGAAATTCAATGATTTACCGTTTTTAGCTTTAGTTAAAAATGCTACCACCTTAAATGTTTTTGATCATTTTGTATGTTGAAGAACTATATACTTAAACACTGTATCCCACAACTGAACTGTTGCAATACACATGCCTACTAACATCACTTCCTGACCAAAACAAGAAATCTGTGTCCAATGCAGACTATAATGAATCTACAGATGATTTTACATCTGTCACACATTTCCCCTTTCACCCAAACTGTAAATGAGAAAGCAGTTCCATAGTCTAGGTGTCAGTAACCTGAGGCACTGAAATTCAGAACCACTGCCAAGCTTGACTCTTTCTCTTGAGACCAGGATAAAGAGAGAGAGAGAAAGAAGAAGAAGAAAAAATAATCTTATCATCCACAATCATTTAATCCTGGATAAAGATCTGGATGGGATCTCAATCAACTAGTTGAGTTTTCTCATTTTATGGATGGGGAAACTGAGATCAGGGAAGGTTTCATCTGGAGCAACAAAAGAGCAAGAATATCAAAGGACCTGATGAATGTAAAGGAAGGTGGCCTAATCCTACCAGATCTAAAATTATACTATAAAGCTGCAGTCATCAAAATTGCCTGGTACTGGTTAAGAAATAGGGTAATGGATCAGTGGATTAGGATAGGTTCAAAAGAAGTAAATGACTACAGAAAACTACTATTTGACAAATCCAAAGACATCAGCTTCTGGGATAAGAAGTCACTGTTTGACAAAAACTGCTGGGAAAACTGGAAAACAGTATGGCAAAAACTAGGCATAGATCCACATCTCATACCCTATAACAAAATAAGGTCAAAATGGGTACAGGATTTAGACATAAAGAGTGATATTAATGGATAAATTAATAGACTAAGAAATACTCCAGATTTATGAAAAGGGAATAAATTTATGACCAAGCAAGAATTAGAGCACATTAAAAACTGCAAAATGAATGATTTTGACTGTATTAAATTAAAAAAAGCTTTTGCACTAATAAAAACAATGCTGCCAAAAATTAGAAAGAAAGCAAAATTCTAGGAAAAAATCTTCACAACTAGGAGTTCTGACAAAAGGTCTCATTTCTAAAATATATAGAGAATTGCATCAAATTTATAAGGTCACAAGTCATTCCACAACTGATAAATGGTCAAAGGATATGAGCACAGTATTCAAATGAAGAAATTAAAACTATATATAATCATATGGAAAAAATGCTACAGATCACTACTGATTAGAGAAATGTATCATCTCACACCTATCAGATTGACAAGATGAGAAAAGGGAAAATGATCAATGTTGGAGAGGTTGTGGGAGTACTGGGACAATAATGCATTGCTGGTGGAGTTGTGAATGGATCCAAACTTTCTGGAGAGCAATATGGAACTATGCCCAAGAGCAATAAACTGTTCATACCCTTTGACCCAGCAATTCAAATTCTAGGTCTATATACAGAAAAAAATTAGAAAAAGTCCTACATGTTGCAAAATATTCATAGCAGCTCTTTTTGTAGTGGCAAAGATTTGGAAATTAAGGGGATGCCTATCAATTGAGGAATAGCTTAATAAGTTATGGCACATGAATACTACAGAATACTATTGTTCTATAAGAAATCATAAATTGTTGGACTCTAGAGAAACATGGAATGACTTACAGGATCTGATGCTGAGCAATGGAAATAGAGCCAACAACATTGTTAGATGAACAACCTTGGTGGAAGCAGCTGCTCTCAGCAGTTCAGAGAGCTAGGACAATCGTATGACTATGGAATATGTTATCCCTGTCCAGATAAAGAAAAAGAAAACAGAACAAAATACACGCAAAATACCAACTCTTCAGAATCTGATGAACACTGTATAAAATTATCTTTTATGTATCTCTTTCCCTTAATCCTAATTCCTCATACCAAAAATGTAAATGTGTTCATCAAAATAGGTATTTATAATGCTAACTTGACTGTTCACAACTGAAGGGAGTGGAGTGGGAAGGGAGGGTGGAAGTACATTTCGTAACTTAAAAATATATATGCACATATGGATGAAAATAAATACATTTTAATGAAAAGAATCAAATGAGATACTTGTAAAAACAATTAAGCACTGAAGGTCAGACAATGGGCACTTAATAAATACTTATTGCCTTCCCTCTTTATCTGTGCATTTATTTGTCCACTTATGAAAGCTAGCTCTCGCTTCATTCACTTCAACAATTAATCCCTTTGCCATGCCCCAAGCATTATGATGGGCACTGGGAAATGAGCATGACAGATGAAGTCCTTAAGGAGCATCTGCTCTATGTTTATAGTATGGTAGTGTCATTACTTTATAAATTGTACAAAACTATCTGTCCTCTTTGTTCATAAAACTCTATCAATTCTTTATGGTAGAATTTTTAAAAAAATTATAACAGGACTTGTCAACTAGAAACCAGTTTTTATAAGAAGTTGGGAAGTAGGCTTCTCTTGATACAAACCCTTACTTTGGAACATTTACAAATATTTTATTATGATTTAAAGTTCACTTAGTACCCACCGTTTTTGGTTGGCTGCTGAGATGGAAGTGGGTGTGAACTGACAAGTCCACTGCAGTGACAATTCGGGGTCTTTCCTGTTTAGTTGTTTTGTGAGGGAGGCAATGAGCCTTCTTTGCTATAAGCCTCTGGGTGGGGAGAGCATCAGAGCCTCTCTTCTCCCTATCTGAATCATCATTAAACCATAGTCATGTGGTCATACTGTTGCTTCTGTCCTCTTGTGTTTTTTCTTTCTTGATGTGGGTGAAATAATAAGTATGACACAAAAGCTACTATCTTGTGAACCTCAAAAAGTTGGGAGACCAGTATGAGTCAAGGTTTTTTTTAATATTTCATAATACTTCCCTTTAAATTTTTCCCTCCTTCAAATACTCTTACCTTCTATTTTTTTCCTCATATGATATGGTTTCTAGTCTTTATTGCACTCTTTTGGATATATGTTGGTTTGGGAGTGCTACTCTTAAAAAGTTGTTCTCAGAGTAGAAGACAATATTCTTGATATTGTCCAATTATTGCAGAATACAGTCAAACTTTGAGTTCCTATAAGAAATGGGGTAACATGGACAAAACCAGAACTTAAGTTTCCCTCTGCTTTATGAAATAAAGGAGTATGTTAGGTAAAGGAATATTGCATGTTGAAGGAATACTCAATTTATCTACTTTCCAACTCCTTATTATATCTCAGGCTTAGCCATTCCTTTAAACAGCTCTCCTCAGGGAATATTTTATTTTTTTAATTTTTTTTTGCAAGGAAGTGGGGTTAAATGACTTACATAAGGTCACACAGCTAGGTAAATATTATGTGTCTGAGGCTGGATTTGAACTTAGGTCCTCCTGACTCTAGGGCCAGTGCTCTATCCACTGTACCACCTAGCTGCCCCACCTCATGACCTTTTTTTAAACTTGTTACATCTAACTCAAATTACTTCTAGCTAAAATATCGTCTCTAAAAATCTCTATTCCCCTCTATCTCTAAAATATACATAAATCCCAATATATTCCTTAAAATACTGTGTAAATATCAGCTATAATTAAACGTTTTTTGTCTGACACAGTAATAGTTAAACTTATTTTAAGAAAATTCTATGACAAAGAAAGACCCTTAGATTATTCAGACTGGTTTAATTAATTAATTTATATTGATTTATTATTGCTGTCCATTTTTAGGTGTGTTAGCATTGACTCTTACTTCAAGAGGGATGATTGTTAAATTTTCAGGTTGAGCATTTTTTGTCAGAAATTGGTAACTGCTATAGATGAGCTTGAATTATTTTTAAATTATCAAAACTTAAGAAAGTAATGAATAAGGTATTAATAATACAGTATGAATATATTGATGTGTCTCAGAGTCTGAAGCCCTGCTTTGGAATTGTACCTCTATACATTTATGATCTCAGGTAAGTTCCATTCTTCTCTGGTCTACCTCAAAGAAGGGAGTGGATAACATTTTGAGATTCCTTCCCAATTCTGAATCATAGAATTATACAATTTCAGAAGTTAGAAGGAAATTTAGTAGTCATCTGGTTCCACCTGTACCCCCCCCCACAGAAGAATCTCCCCTGTAACATTCTCAACATATAAGTCCAGCCTTTGCTTGAAGACCTCCAGAAAGTAGAAATTCACCTTCTTCTGAGGTCACCCTTTTCATGGTGGGCAGATCAATTATTAGGAACCTTTTCCAGCCATCAAGTCTCAATTTATCTCTTTTGTCATTTTATCCATTACTCCTGGTTCTGCTCTATGAAACCAAATAGAGCAAGTTGAATGTCTTCTCCCCATGACAGCTTTTCAAATTTCTGGAACCAGAAACCATCTCCTTTGTATCTTTTTCTTCTTCAGGCAAACTCTAGTGTTGTCTTATGAATGTGCCCATTTATTTCAAATGGAAACACAATGATCCCATCAAATAACTTTATTTGATGGTTGTTGAAATCTTACAGGTTGGGGGTCTTTCCTTGGAAACTTTAACAACCTTTTTCTAAAACTCCACACCCTTTAAGATCAGATTTCCCACATCTCAAGTATTTTTGAACTTTTTCTAGATTTCAAATTGTGTGAGAGACAGGCCTTTGTAGGTGGGGGGCCCTGGCAAGTCCTCTAAGTATATTTTTGAATTAGAAGATGAATCTTCTACATCTGAGGAAAGGGTGGGGTCAATTGCTGCCTGGATGGAAAATGAAAGGAAGATGGAAGTGAGTTGAATTTTACTGAAAAAAATAATCCCTAATGTAAACCAGACTGAGTAATTTGTGAATGAGAAGATGAAAGACAGTAAAATGAGGGCTCAAGAATACATTTTGAAATGTATGATTGACATAAGGCTATCAATTGGAAACAGAAGTTTGTACAATGACCAAAGAAAAATGGAATTCATTTAAAAAATTGTTCAACTAACCCCAATGCAACAGGTGCAGCATTTGGTTGGAACTGGGTGTGAGCCCTGTTGGAAGCTGGTAGAATATAATTAATTGCCAGGTGCCATCAGGTTTCTAAGTGGGAGGCAGGGTTTGTTGTTAATCAGCCACAGCTGGGTTGGAGATCTTTGTGTGGCCCTGAGGGAGCTGAAATGAAGAGAGGAAGGGGGGAGACAATTGTTGAGGCAGAATTTCAGTCCAATTGTTTCAGTTATTTCTTACTTGATCACTAGGGATTTGGGTAACATGTTTGGTCAGGTATGTGTCACAGTGGATAGAATGGAAGACCTGGAGTAATGTGGACTATTCTTCCTGAGGAGTCTGGTCTCAAATACTTACTAGTTGTGTAACCCTGGGTACAGGTAGTTAGGTGGTACAATGAATAGAGCTATGACCCTGAAGTCAAGAGGACCTGAGTTCAAATTTGACCTTAAACACTTGACACTTACTAGCTCTGTGATTTGGGGCAGGACAATCAAATATTTTAATCAAGAACTAAGAATTAAATAAAATATTAAATCAAAATCATAACTTAGCTGTCTACCTCTCATGTGAGTGCAAGTAACTTAAAATCTCTGGGTCTCAGCTTCTTCATCTATGAAAAGAGGGAGTGGAGCTAGATGGTTTCTTGGGTTCCTTTCAATTCTAAGTCTATGTTCCTATGAAGCTAATTTTCAAGAAGGCAGGAGACGTGAATGAATAAATCTCCCTACAAACATCTCCTTTTCTTTTTCTTTTTTTAAATATGAATTTATTTATTTTCCAGGTACATATATTGATCATTTTCAACATTCTTTTTTTTTATTTTTATTTTTATTTTTTTGCAAGGCAATGGGTTTAAGTGGCTTGCCCAAGGCCACACGGATAGGTAATTATTAAGTGTCTGAGACTGGATTTGAACCCAGGTACTCTTGACTCCAGGGCCGGTGCTTTATCCACTGTGCCACCTAGCCCGCCCATCAACATTCTTTTTTGTAACATTTTGGATTCCACATTTTTCTCCCTCCCTCCCTTCTCTTTCACTTCCCCTTGACACAATCGAATACAGGTTATATTTGTAAAAACTATATTAAATATATTTCTGTTTTATTTGTGTTGTGAAAAAAGAGTCAAAATAAAAAGGGAAAAACTATTAAAGGGGAAAAACATAAAACAAATTTTAAAAGTTGAAAATAGTATGCTTTAGTCTGAATTCGTTCTCCATATACCTTAGAATTGTCTTTGATCACTGGACTGCTGAGAAGAGCAAGTCCATGATAGTTGCTCAAAACACAATGTTTCTGTTAATGTGTACAATGTTCTTCTGGTTCTGCTCACTTCACTATGCATCAATACCTGCAAGTCTTTTCAGACTTTACTGAAGTCTGATTGCTCATGATTTTTTTAAGGTTTTTGCAAGGCAAATGGGGTTAAGTGGCTTGCCCAAGGCCACACAGCCAGGTAATTATTAAGTGTCTGAGGCAGGATGTGAACTCAGGTACTCCTGACTCCAGTGACAGTGCTCTACCCACTGCACCACCTAGCCGACCCTGCTCATGATTTCTTTTTTTCTTTTTTTTTTAGTTTTTTTTCTTTTGCAAGGCAAATGGGGTTAAGTGGCTTGCCCAAGGCCACACAGCTAGGTAATTATTAAGTGTCTGAGCCCGGATTTGAACCCAGGTATTCCTGACTCCAAGGCCAGTGCTTTATCTACTACGCCACCTAGCTGCCCCCTGCTCATGATTTCTTACAGAACAATAGTACTCTATCACATTCATATACCAAAATTTGTTCATAGTACTACATCACATTCATATATTGCAAATCCCCCTCAATTTCCAATTTTTTTGCTAGTACAAAAGAGTTGCTACAAATAGATAAATACATGAGGGTTTCCTCCTTTCTTATGATCTCTTTGGGATACAGATCTAGTAGTGATATTGCTGGATCAAAGGATATATGCAGTTTTATTGCCCTGTGAGTGTAGTTTTAAATTGTTTTCTACAAAGGTTGGATCACTTCACAACTCCACTAACAATATATTAGAGACCCACATCCCTTTCAACATTGATTTTCCTTTTTTGTCATATTAAACACTCTTAGTTTTTTGAACACAGTAATACACTTTAAAGTTTGCAAATTGCTTTATATCTATTACCTCTGAAATTCCTGTTATATCCTACACTCCAAGCATTTCATCTCACCCTTTAATTTGTACTTTTGACAATTACTCTTCATCTTCAACCTTATTTTCCATCCCTTCTTTCCTCAGTACTTTCCTATTAATCATCCATCTCACACCCATACCTTCAACTGTATTTTCTTTCTTTCCCAAAATCAACTCAATAGATTAATTCTACATTGTCCTTGTTTTTTCAAATCTTTTCCTTCTCTCCCCACTATCCTTACTAATGTCTTATAGAGCCCCCTACTGTGAATTACTCTCACTATCTGCCTCCTCTGCTCCTATTCAGAGCAAGAGAATGTTACAACATGTTGACCTGGTCCACCACAATTTGTTATTTAATCTTACCTGGACCCTCACTACAAGGAAGTAATCCTTATATATTTCCCTAAATGATTTTCTGCCCAGAGTTGACAGACTCATGGACTAAAAAACTCCTGAATGTCATGTAATTGGAAAATACAATAGAATAAATACAAATATAGTACATTGAAGATAATGCTAATTATTGGCTTTCTAAGTCAATATATGGCCTGCAGGGATCCTCTATTATTAGAGTTTGACACCATCTTTCTATTCTCCCCCCTACCCCCATGGAGATTTTGAAATACTCTCTTTCCTTCTCTCCCCAAAGACAGTCATATCTTCATGAATTCACTAATTCAGTTGAGGACCTTCATATTTTACTGAGAAAAAAAGGTAATTTGCCCTGAACTCCCATCTTCTACATTTCTGTATATCTCAGTCTCTTTATATCATTCCTCATTCTCAGTTTCTTGACTTTTGGTCTTTAGATATCCCTTCTCATATCAGTTTAAAAATCCTCTACATGTATCTTCATCCTCTCCCCTTCCATATTCTCTGGTACTTTGTTCCCATATTCACCCCATCTCTTTCTCTCTGACTCTGTCTGTCTCTGTCTCTCTCTGACTCTCTCTCTCTCTCTGACTCTGTCTCTGTCTCTCTGTCTCTGTTTCTCTCTGTCTCTGTCTCTCTGTCTTTCTGTCTCTCTCTCTCTCTGGACCAAATGCCTAACCCAGGGTCACACAGCAAATTACACTGAGTTCCAGTCCTTCTGCTCTACTATGTCACCAAGCTGCCCCTCTAGCCCATTTCTTTCTAATCTTTAGTTTCTTCTTATCTACTTCCTATCTATTGATCTCAAATATGTTTTTCTATTCAAAGGGCAAAAAAAAGCAACAACAAAACCTCATTTGAACCTCTTGTCATTGAAAACTCATCTTTTAGCTCTTTTCATTCTCCTAATCAAGCTTATAAAATCTTGCCTCACTCCTCACCCCTTTTTGTAAATCTGGTTTCTCAACTCATCTTTGAACTGAAACTAATTTTTACAAGTAACAACTATTTCTTTCTTAAAATGTTTTTATTGATATCTTTTGCTTCTCACATCATCATAGTTTTTTCCCTTCTGCTTCCTTCAAAGAGCCATATCAAATAAAAAAAGTAATATTTTTTTAAAAATGGAAAAAATGCAACTGATGGATACCTTGAAAAAGTCCAATAACACATATAGTAATGTGTAAAACTTGTGGATCTCCTACCTTTGTGAAGGGATGAGTTAGAGGTGTCTCTCATATTTTCATTTGAATACTGTTTGATTCTTATAATTTTATTACATTCATTTTTGAGTCTTTGTCATGATTGTTCTTTCCATTTACATTATAAAATTATTAGCATATTGTTTTCATGTCTCTGCTTACTTCCCTCCACACCAAATAAATATTTGATAAAAACCATTATCAGAGAAATTTGATAGAAAGAATTTTTTCCCTATTTGACCAATGCCCTTCTTTTCTTAGATGCATTAATATTATCCTTCCAGAAGCTTTTAGTTTCAAATGATCAAAGTTAACTATTTTATCTTTTTGTAATAGCCCCTATTTCTTTTTTTTTGGTTAAGATTACATCTCTACTTATCACTGTGATATATATATATATATATATATATATGTATATATATATATATGTATATATATATATAAAATGTTTCTTTTCTAATTTTATTTTTATCTTCAGGTTTTAGATTGTTCATCCATTTAGAATATATTGTGGAATATGATATTTCTGTAAATCAAATTTTTACCAGACTTCTTTTTAGTTTTCTAAGTAGTTTTTTTTATCAGATAAAGAGGCTTTTTCTATGTAATTTATGTTTTCCATGTTATCAAATACTTGGGTATTAAGTTCTATTGTTTCTGATTCTGCCTTGTCTAGTCTGTTCCATTGATCTCTCTATTTTTAAGCAGTGCCAGATGGTTTTGATGACTGCTGCTTCATAATATACTTTGAGGTCTGGAAGTTCTATTTCCCCCTTCATCCATACTTCTTTCACCATTTCCCTTGATATTATAGAACTTTTGTTTTTCTAAGAATTTTGTTATTATTTTATTAAGTTCTATAAAGTATCCCCTTGGAAATCTGATTGGTATAACATTACAAGTGTAAATTATCTTTTTAAGTATTGTTATTTTTTGTATTAGTTTAATTTAATCATGAACATTGAATATTCTTCCTTCTATTTAAGCTGTTCTTTATTTCTTTAAGTAACATTTTGTATAATTGAATCTACACAAGTCTGTTGTGTGCTTTGTTAGGTTGTTCTTCAGGTTTTGTATACATTTCATTGTGTAGCTATTTGTAGTGGAATTTTTTTAGGTTTTTTTTTTTTTTAGGCTAGATTTGAACTCTGGTACTCCTGACTCCAGGTCCAGTGCTCTATCCACTGTACCACCTAGCCACCCCTGCAATGGAATTTTTAAGAGTATATTTGTAGCCTGCAACACTGTTTAAGCAATGTATAAATTAGTATTTTTTCCTAGTTCCTTAGGATTTTCCAAGTGCACTATTATATTTTCAGGAAATCATAATAGTCCTCTCCCCAACTATCTTTATGCTTTTAATTTCTCTTTCTTATCTTATAACTATTGCTATTCCCCCCTCCCTCCCAAACTGTCAAATAATAATGATGAACATGTACATCCTGCATCACTCACATGTTTCTTGGAAATATGTTCTAGTCTATCCTTATTATATATGATGTTTCTCTTTGTATTAGAAATGCTATATTTTTAAAATGAAGCTCTATGCCCATATTTTGTGGGTCTTTCAACATAAAGGAATATTATATTTCATCAGGATTTTCTGCAACTTTTGAGAAAATTATTTTTAAAATCAAATAAAGTGTTAGAGAAAAAGTAAGATAAAAATGAAAGCAAATGGTTTTGAAAAGACAATTAATGGTTTGATAAAAGAGGCTCAAAATTACTGAAGAAATAGCAAATTAAAAAAATAGAATTGGCCAAATGGATAAAAAGTACAAAGATTCACTGAGAAGAATTCTTTAAAAAGCAGAATTAGTCAAATGGAAAAAGAGGTTCAAAAGCTCCCTGAAGAAAATAACTTTTTTGAAAAATAGAAATGGCCAAGTTGAAGATAATTATTGAATGAGCTCAAGAAACAATAAAACAAAGACAAAAGACTGAAAAAAAGAAGGAAATGTTAATGTCTAATCAGAAAAGCTGACCTGAAAAATAGATCTAGGAGACTATATGAAGTCCATGAACAAATAAAGTGCCTAGGTGCAATATTTCAAGAAATTATTGAGGAAAAGAGCACTTGCTACTGTCAGGATCACACAATATTTAGCAGTTACTATGTTAAAGGAGTACAGGGCTTAAAATATTATATGATGGAAAAAATAATGAGATTATAACCAAAAATAACCTACCGAACAAAAGTGAGTATGATCCTTCAAGGGGAAAATAGATATTTGATGAAGTAGAAAACTTTGAAACATTCCTGATGAAAAAGATTAGAACTGAACAGAAAATTTGATTTGCAAATCTAAGATTCAAGAGAAGCATAAAAAGGTAAGCAGAAAATAAATATTATAAGGGATTCAGTAAGGTGAAACCATTTACCTTGGGACTGTGAGCAATATAACTTCTTAAAAGTTTATCATTAGGGGGCAGCTAGGTGGCACAGTGGATAAAGCACTGGCCCTGGAGTCAGGAGTACCTGGGTTCAGATCACGTCTCAGACACTTAATAATTACCTAGCTGTGTGGCCTTGGGCAAGCCACTTAAACCCATCTGCCTTACAAAAACCTAAAAAAAAAAGTTTATCATTAGAATTTAATCAAAGAAAGAGGACTTGGGAGTGAGTCAATGATGTTGAGATGAGGCAAAAAAAATGGATAGATGAAAAGAAAGATAGTTTTCTACTATCTGGGGGCGGGGAGAAAAGGGAGATTGGTTGTGACAGGCAACACTTAACCTCACATCAAAATTGATTCAAAGAGGGAAGATATATTTACATACTCAATTGTTAATAGAAATTTAACTTACCCAAGAACAGACTTCAAGAGGAAAGGGATGAGGAAAAGAGGTAAGTAGCCAAAGGAAGAGCAGATAAAAAAAAACATTGTTCAGAAGTAAAAGAGACTTTAGAGAAAAGATAGGACAAAAAGAGAAAGAGAAGGATAAATAGAAGAAAATAGAATGTAGGAAAATACATGCAATAATTATAACTGTAAATGTGAGTGTGATGAGCTCACCCATAAAATGGAACTAGACAGCAGATGGGCTAGGAAACAAAATCCAGCTATGTGTTGTTTGCAAGAAATATATTTGAAACAGAGAGACACACAAAGTCAATATAAGGAACTAGAGCAGAATCTATTATGCTTCAATTGAAAGAAAGAAGGCAGGAGTAGTAATTATGATCTCAGACAAAGCAGAAACAAAAATAGATCTAATTAAAAGGGTTAAGCAGGTAAACTACAACCCTGCTAAAAGGAACCATAGACAATGAAGTAATATCAATACTTAACATATAAATAACCAAATGATATAGCATCCAAATTCTTAAAGTAAAAGCTAAATGAATTACAGGAGGAAATTGGCAGTCAAATTATACTAATGGAGAATCTCAACATTCTCTCCTAAGAGCTGGAAAAATCTAACAATAAAATAAATAAGAAAAAGATTAAAGAAATGAATACAAACTTGGAAAAGTTATCTATGGTATGCCTCTGGATAAAACTGAATGGGAATAGAAATGAATATAACTTTTTTTCAGCTGTACATGACACTTTCACAAAAATTGACAAAAACCTCATAAACAAATGGAGAGAAGAAATGTTAAATTCACCCCCTGAGATCATATTGTAACAAAATGTACATTTAAAAAAGGACTGTGGAAGAATGGATTAAAAAGTTAATTGAAAATTAAATAATCTAATCATAAAGAATTATTAAGTCAAAGAACAAATCATAGAAGCAATCAATAATTTCATTTGAGAATGACAACAAAGAAACAGCATTCTAAATTTGTGGCATGCAGCCAAAGCAATGCAATATAGACAAATTTATATCTCTAAATGCATACATCAATAAAAGAGGGAAATAGCAAATCAATGAATTAGGCATGCAACTAAAAAACTGGATAAAGGAAAAAGTTAAAAGTCCCTAATTAAGTGCCAAAATTGAAATACAGACAATCAAAGAAGGAAAGTTGAAAGTGAAAAATAAAATCATTAATAAATAAAAATAAAAACTTGTTTTATGAAAAAAATAGATAAATAATTGATTAATTTGATTTTAAAAATAAAGAAAACCAAATGACTAGCATCAAAAAATTAAAAAGGTGAAATGCACAACCAATAAAGATGAATTTAAAGCATTTGCTAGAAATTAGTTTACCCAATATATGCTAATAAAAATGGCAAACTGAGTAAAATAGATGAATAGTAAAACATAAATTACTTAGATTATTAGAAGAGGAAATAGAATATTTAAATAACCCTATTTTAACAAAAGCAATGAAAGTCATCAATTCACTATATAAGAAAAAAATCTCCAGGACCAGATTAAGGCAAGCAAATTTTACCAACCATTTAAGAAATAACTAATCTCAATAGCATATAAACCGTTGAAAAAAGAAAATTTTACAAATATTTAAGAAATAATTAATCCCTTGGGGCGGCTAGGTGGCGTAGTCAATAAGGCACTGGCCCTGGAGTCAGGAGTACCTGGGTTCAAATCTGGTCTCAGACACTTAATAATTACCTAGCTGTGTGGCCTTGGGAAAGCCACTTAACCCCGTTTGCCTTACAAAAAACCTAAAAAAAAAGGAAATAATTAATACCAATAGCATATAAATTATATTGAAAAAAGCAGATTTTACCTCATTTTTAAGAAATAATTATTCCCAATAGCATATAAATTATTTGAGGAAAAAAAGGATTCTTACCAAATTCCTTTGATAAAAAAAGATTTTGATATCAAAGGCAGTTAGGGCAAAAACAGAAGTGAACTTTTGGATTAATTTCCCTATTGAATATTGATGCAAAATAGTTTAATAAAAGAAAATAAAAGAAAAAATTAATAACAATATTAGCAAGGAAATTGCAGCAATATATAACAAAGACTATATACTATGACTAGATGGAACTTATACTATGAATGTAAGACTAATTCAATGTTAAGAAGACTATTAACAAAATTGACCATATCAATAACTAAAACAGACATCATATGATTAAAACAACAGATAGAGAAAAATGTTTTTGAAAATATAGAACACCCATTCCTACTTATAACATGAGAAATTATAGGAATAAATGAAATTTTTCTTAAAATTATAACCAGTATCTATTAAAACCAAGAATAAGCATCCAAATAAGATCAGGAGTGAATCATGTATGTACATTATCACCACTATTATTTAATATTGTACTAGAAAGACTAGCTATAGCAATGACAAGAAAAAGAACCTGAGGAATAAAAATAGACAATGAGGATGTAAAACTACCACTCTTTGCAAAAGACATGATTATATATCCAATGAACCCTAGAAATTCAACTAAAAAACTAGTTGAAACAATTAACAGCTTTAGCAAACTTGCAGAACAT
Source organism: Macrotis lagotis (assembly GCF_037893015.1). Taxonomy (NCBI): domain Eukaryota; kingdom Metazoa; phylum Chordata; class Mammalia; order Peramelemorphia; family Peramelidae; genus Macrotis; species Macrotis lagotis. The sequence goes on from NC_133666.1 coordinate 583,355,234, forward strand.
AAAATAAACTCACACAAATCATCATCATTTATATATATATATATATATATATATATATATATATATATATATATATATTGCCAATAAAACCCAGTGATAAGAGTTAGAAAGAAAAATTCCATCTAAAATAAGTTTATGCTATATAATGGGAATCTACCTTTCAAGACAAACCCAGCATATACATGAGTACAATTACAAAACAATTACAAAACACTTTTCACATAAATATAGATCTAAAAATTTGGAGAAATATAATTATTGCCTGAAATAATATAATACAAATTATAATATTACCTGTTAATTTACTTATTCAGTGCCAAACCAATCACATGACCAAATATTTAATTTATGGAGTTTGAAAAAATGATATTCACTGAAAGATCAAAAGGAATAGAATATCAAGGGAATCCATGGAAGAAAAAATGTGAAAGAAGGTGAACTAAGAATTTCAGATTTCAAACTATATTACAATGTTGTAAACATCAAAACAATCTAATATTTGCTAAGAAATAGAGTGGTGGATCAGTGGAATAGATAGCAACCTAGTGCTTGAAAAATCTTAAAATCCCACCTTATGAAATAAGAATTTGATATTTGAGAAAAATTGCTGGGAAAATGGACAGTTTGGCAGAAAACAGACATAGAACATCCCATACAACATACCAAGATACGGTCAAAATAGATAAATGATTTAGACATAGGATGATTTCATAATTAAATTAGAGGAGCATAAAAAATGTTCTTGTCAGGTATAAGGGAAGAGTTTATGACCAAAGAAGAGATAGATAGAATCATGAGAAATAAAATAGATAATATTTGATTATCATGAAATTAAAGTTTTTCTACAAACAAAACTAAAACAGTCAAAATTAGAAGGAAAACAAAGAAATGGGAAAAACTTACAGAAAATTACCCTGATAAAGACCTCATTTCTTAAATATAGGATATTGAGACATATTAATAAAAATAAGAGCCTTTCCCCAATTGATAATTATCAGATATTTTTCAGATGAAGAAATCAAAGCTATCAATAGTCACATAAAAATGCTGTATTTTATTGATTAGAGAAATGTAAATTAAAACAACTCTAAGAAACTTCCTCATACCTTAATTGTTTGATTGATTGATTAACATGACAGAAAAGGTACGTGATGAATGCTGAAGGAGAAGTGGGAAAATAGACCCATCAATGCACTGTTAGTGGAGTTGTGAACTAGTACAACTATTCTGGACAACAATTTGGAACTATTCCCCAAGAGCTATACTCTTTTGTCTCAGCAATATCACATCTAGTTGGTATCTCAAAGAGATCAAAGAAATTGTACCAATTTGTACAAAAATATTTATAGCAACTCTTTTTGTAGTGGCAAAAAATTGAATATCAAGGGGATACTCATCAATTGGAGTACAGATAAACAAGCTGTTGCATATGATTTTAATGAAATAATACTGTGCTATAAGAAATGATTATCAGGATGGTTTCAGAAAAACCTTGGAAAACATATAAACATGAAAAGTAAAGTGAGCCAAACCAGGAGAAAAATCATATACAGTAGCAACAATATTCTAAGAACTATCAACTGGGAAATAATTAGCTACTCTGATCAAGACAATGATTCAAAACAGTTCCAAAGGATCAATGAAGAAAAATCCTATCCATCTAAGGAGTGAGAATTGCTGAAATTTAAATGAAGTTTGAAGCTTATTTTTTTCATTTTTTATTTTATTTTTTGTCTGTTTTCTTTTGCAACATATCTAATATGGAAATCTGTTTGCATGACTTCATATGCTTGCCTTTTCAAGGAGAGAGGAAAGGTGGGATTAAAGCGAGCTTGCATCTCAAAATTTTTTAAAAAAGATTGTTATTTATTTTTACATGTAATTGGGAAATATTTAATGAAATAAAACTATTTTAAAGCAAAATTACTTATTCTCTTCCTTTTCCTTTCTTTCCTTCCCTTCCCTTTGTCTTTAAAGCTACTGAAAACTTGCTCAAAGGCTTCTGCTCCTCTGATTGGAGGTCTGGAGGGTGAAGCAAAACTCTCCTCCTAGAGTCCTTTTGAAAGAGGGCTCAGAAGTCCAGTGGACTCTTTCATTTCTTATCAGCTATGCTCTTTGGATTCCACTTCACCATTATCTTGTTAACTTATGTCTCCTCCTTCCCTCAGCTTTTTAGCATACAATGCTATCTTACCAAATTTTTGTATACTTCCTTCTCCCATTGTATTGCAAACTTCTTGAGGGCAAAGGACTATCTCTACTTTTCTTATTTGTATTCCAGGACTTAGTATAATGCTTATCACAGTAGTTAACCAAAAAGTCAATAACCTTTTCTCATATTGTATTGCCCCATTCTATTTTTCAGCCTCATTATAGATTATTCTTTCCCATGATAATTTCAAAAATGTTAGCAGACAACTAGCATGTTCCACCATGCCTATGTGTTTTCCAAGCTAAGTAACCATAACTCTCAGTTTACTTAACTGATCATCATCTGGAATATTCTTTAGAGTCCTCTTCATTCTTGATGAGGTAGTATGGGGTAGACAGGAGAAAATTGAATTCTAATCAAACTTCAGACACTTGTAGTGGTTAAAGTACTGGCCTTGGAGTCAGGAGGACAGGAGTGCCAATCCAGCCTCAGACACTTGACAACTAGCTGTGTGACCTTAGGCAAGTCACTTAACCCTGATTGCCCTGCACTTAGGGCCATCTCCAGTTGTCCTGATTAATATCTGGTAACTAGTCCCAGATGACTATGGAACAGAAAGTGAGGCTGGTGACTTAGCACAGCACCTCCTCTGTCAAATTCAATTCATGTGCTTGTCATGGCTTCACCTCTTTGATGTCAGGGTCTTCTTTGAGAATGAAGGACAAGCATCATCATCATCATCATTTACCTCGATTTACTTTTGTGTAAAATGGGGATGAAAATAATAGAACTTACCTCCTAAGATTGTTATAAGAATTAAATGAGATATTTGTAAAAGTGCTTTGCAAGTGGTGTATATAAATGCTACATATTTACTCTAAAATGGAAACCAGAACTGACAATACTATTAAGTATATGTGATCCGTTTAGTAGAAAGAAGAGGTCAACAAGTATAACTTTTCTTATTATGGATACCACACTTCTTCTACTAGTTCAGCTAAAGAATGCCATATTGGTTGTGATACTGTACTACTAACTTTCATTAAAATATTTCTGGTTGCTTTTGATCCATTTCTTTGATCTCATTTAGGTCTAGAATTCTGGGTATGGAAACTTCATGAGCAAATTGACAAATTGACCTGTAACATATTTTAAAAGAGTTGGGAAATGATGGTTAAGTAATTTGTGAACAGAGCAGGGATAAGCCTTGGTCCCAAGTTGCCCTAACTCCAAGACCAGCTCTATATATACATCAGATACCCTATATGTACTTCTTGTAATGAACTTCTAATCAACCAAATCAACATTAGCATTAAAGCTGGAGTCAAGAGGATTCGAGTATGAATCCTATCCCCCATACCAGTTTTTTGACTAAGGACAAGTAAATCACTTCATCTGCCTCAGTCTCCTTGTCTATAAAATGAGGAAATAATATCACCAACATCAAGAGTGGTTGTGTGGATAAAATGAACTAAAATTTATGATTTTTTTATAAGCATAAAGCATTACATAAATGTTTGCTATACAACTAAACCTCTCATGTGAATTTCTCTTGAGATGATACTGAAGTAGGTCTCCCCCATTCTAAATAGTTATTGGGTTTAATTCTTTTCCTTTCCCCTCCACATCATATCCTTTCCCCTTCTTTGAATTTAAAGTCACTCAAAACTTGCCTCAGGGGCCTCTTTCACATTTATTAAATATTATATTCTTCATCTAGGGCTTCTCAAATCTTGACTGGCTTGTCAAAGGTGACATTTATAAATTCATGAATTTTGAAGAAAGGATTTGAGGTGGAGGGTGATGGTCTCAGTGAGTTACATCTGGTTATTTTTTTTTATTCTCTCCTTTACTGATTTGTTCATTTGTATGCCAGACTCAGAAGACTGAGGGGGCTGAGGGAAACCATGAAGCTTTAGGCCCACAAAAATCTCTGCAGTTTAATGCCCCAAAATTAGTTGAAACAGAATGTAGGTTGTCCACCAAAATTGACTGAAACTATGTTTTTTAAGTTATGTCAAGGCTTACTACTTTGATCTTGTTAATAGGAGGAAATAAATTCAACAAATAGATTAAATGATTGTGGATTTTAATTAGTCCTAACTGACTGGTGTATATCCTGGAAGAGATTAGCTCCAGGAGTTGAGTTTAGAAGTTAACAGACTTCTTTCCTAATGGACAAAAAGTTAAAATACAGCTGCTGAAGTTTTCTTTAGTCAAATGGTTGGGTGTGAAATAGCCTGCTTTTTCTCTACAAGAATTAGCACATTCACTGGATTATAAGCTAAGAGAGCAGAGTCAAATATATTCTTTTGTGGGGAAGAATAAGCACTCAATTGGTACAGTGAGAATAGTCTAGAAGACAGAATGGCAGAGAGCAATAGATACTCAGCTACCAGGTGAGCACACCCATCAGGGACTAGTTCAATTATATTAGCACAAGGTACTATTAGAGTTGTAAGTTGCCCTCCCTCCCAATGTATATTTCTAATAAAATTGTGAATATGTGTTCTCTTTTATGTATGCTCCATGTATGTTATCCATTTGCCTCCTGCCCTGTGGTCCCCATGTGAACTTGCTGTTCTTACCAACCTTTTATAATTTTGAGAATGTATCAATCTATTAATCAAATCTTTTTTAAATTAAACATTTACTAGGTTCTAGGTACCATGCTGAGTTCTGGGGATACAAACAGAAACAACAAAAAAAACCCCTCAAATAGACCTTGGTCTCTTAAGAGACTAAAAATCAGAATAAAGGAGATAGAGTAAATAAAAGGGAAACTTCATGGTGATTGCATTAGCAGCTGAGGGGTGCTGGCTGAAGGTGGTGGCTCTTGACGAAGAACACTTCCATAGTGGACAACAAATCAATACACTCATAGAGGTAAGAAATGGAATGAACTGTGAAAGGAAGAAATATATGGATGGATTATGGTATGTAAAGGAAGGTAAAATGGAGAAAGATTGGAAAGCTAGGAAGGAGCCAAGTTATGCCAAACAATTTTATAATTCGAACCTGTCAGTAACATGGAACCAATGAAATTTGTTAAGCTGAGGATGGCAAGTGGAGGATAGTCAGCTATGTAATAGATATAGGCAGCTGTGTGCAGTAAAAGTTAAAATGTGGAGAGACTTGAGTTAGAAAGATTAATTAAAAGGTGATTGACATAATTCAGATGAGTATTTATGAGGGCCTGAACTAGAATGGTGGCATGTGAGTGGAGAGAAGAGGACTTAAATGTAAGATGTCGTAGAAAAAAGAAATGATAACATTTTGCTGCTGATTAAATTGATGGGGTGAATAAGAGAGAGGAGTTGGAGATCATGTCAAAGTTGTGATTTTGTGACTTGGAAGAATGATGGTATTTGGTATGGTAATTGAGAAGTTCTAGAAAAGGGATAATTTGCAGGGAGAACTGAGCTCTGACTTAAGTTTGTTGAATTCCAGATTCCTACAAGATATATTAGTTCAAAAGGTTCAACACACAATTGGTCATGTGGGACTGGAGCTCATGAAAGATATGAGGGCTGGTTAAATAGACCTAGAAATCATATACATGGAGATGAAAACTGTACCTAATCTAATAAATTAATCAAGTAAGACAAAAAAGCCAAAACATGGGTGTGTTTGTGTGTGTGTGTGTGTGTGTGTGTGTGTGTAAAAGGAGAATTGGAGAGAGCAGTCATGATAACCCAAAGTATCACTACTTTTCTTACTATTAAATTTCATTAAGGGCCTTTATTTAGAATTTATCTCATCCTCTGACAAGTCAAAAGTAAGTGTGTTGATTTGGCCTCACAAGATATTATTTTGATTGGATGGAAACCCATAGAGTACCTTGATGATAAGGTAATTTTTCTGATGGGCCCATGAGAGAGGAAAAGTATACTCAAGGCACTATATCCAGGCTATCCATCCAAGTTTCTTCAATACTCTTATGGTATGTGCTTTAGTTTTTTTCATTTTATGATTATCTTTCTCTAGATGGTCTTCTACTTGTTAATAACCTAGCACCGCCCCCCCCCCGCACTCAAATCCAATTCATGTGCATTTCATGGTATCACCTCCCTGATGTCATGGTCTTCTTTGAGAACAAAGGACAAACATCATCATCATCATTTTGTATGTCCCACATAACTGGACTTGCTCTCTCAGCTATAGATCCCAGTTAGGGTGTACAATGGCAGGACTATGATTACCTCCTGATCTGAACACACTGTGCTTCTAACTCTAACTGCTTCTAACTTCTCCTTGCTTTGGGTGATCTATCATGCTGCCCACTCAGGAACTGTAGTGAACAGAAATTTAGGTCTGATTATCACACTCCACATTTAAAGAAATTACACAACATTTTGGATTTTACAGAATTTAATAGGGAGAGTGGGGGTGGGGATACATGACATAGGTGGCTGAAAGAAGGGTGGGAAACATATGGCCTCATCACCTAAGACTGCTTTGCTTAACTCCAGAACCCCCAGATGTCTATGACCAAAAAGGCCCTTCTATTTAAATACAGCTTGAGCAAAGAGAAGTTTACTAAGTTTTGGAAAATGATTGTAACTTACATTGATGTCACAAAAGAATGAAAGAAAGTAGGAAAAGTTGATTATAACCATTTGCAAGCCTTGCCCTTTTTTAAAAAAAAGATTGCTTATGTGATTTATAGGAAGCTGACTCAGTGTATATAAGCTGCAGGGCACTTGATGGCTACTTTTCTTTTCATTTGGTCACATTTCTGCCAATGACACATTCTTAAAGGGCTCTTGTAATTTGATAAAGTAAGAAATGAGAAGAGAGAGGACTCAGAGCTCTTATCTGTCTTTTGCTAATAAGTTGCATGATGTTGGGTAAGTCACTTCTATTCCAGTTTACCTGTATATCCTGTAGGTTGACTTTAGCAAGATCATACTGTGCCAGGTGTCCATGTTAAACATTTAGAGGGAAGCACCTGAAGCCCTTACCTTAACCTCTACTAATATTGCTTTTGCAGGAAAAAAAAAAAATTAAGCAGCATGAATTTTATGAATGGGTCAAACTTTCCAAAATAACCAAATCCACAGAGAATGTCTGTTTTCCTGTCCTGCTTTGGTCAGAAAAACTTGCAGTTTTGAGGCTGATCTCTAGAAGTCACAATATTACTGGTTGCTACTGCTATTGTGGTCACTATTCTAAGTTGACAAAGGTTATTATTATGGGATTAGCAGGGTGCTGCCATCTGTTTATATTCTCTTTTGGAGACACTTCAGTATATATTTTAAAATGTTACATTAATGCTTTTTTTAATTGTCTTTTTATTTTCTGCATCATTATCATTATTACCTCATCATTGTTGCATAAGAATTTCTGTTTTCCCACCTCCAAAAGCAGCTCTCTCTGACTTAGAACAAATAAATGTGGTCAAGCAAATCAGATCCACATATTGAACAGATATGCAAAAGAATGCCTCATTCTATTCCTCTCTCCTCCTTTTTATCATAGGAAGTTAGTTTTACTATTAGTGTCCTGAATTAGTGTCTATGATTGGTCATTGCATTGGTCAGAGTTCTGAATTCTTTCAAAGTTGTTTTCTTTTGCATTGTGGTAATTGTTAGAGCAACTTTTCAAAAAGTAAAATTCATTCTATAATTTGTTGGAATTGTACAATTAATTGAAATTCCATTTTTCAGGTTTCTGCAAGTTAGTATTGTATCTAAGTTTAATGTACCCACTTAATTTAGGACTGGGAGGAATATTAGAATTCTTTTACTCTAAAAGTAGTAGTCTAAAGCCCTCAATGGGCAAGCTTGGTGGTATGGGAATGTTAAAAATTAAAACTGTAAAGACCTTAAAAATATAAGGTTGGAATAAAATGAAAGAAAATATAGGTTAGAGATTTTTAAGTTTTATTTTTTAAGATCTTACCTCTAAAACAAGGTGGAGACCATTAAGAAAATGATCCCTTGGACTGGGAGTTTGAGCTTTATACAAAAACAGAGAATTCATTTGTGGCCTCACCATGAAAGTTGTATGATATCTCTGCCCAAAACTGTTCCTCAAAGATTATGATCTATTTTGTCTCTTCCTGAAAGGAAGAGTCTCTAAGTAACCTGTTCATTATCTTTCTGAGCTTATAATTAATATAGGGAGAGATACTCAGGAGTCATCATTTCTTACTTTGGCAAGGTGATGTTAAGGAAATCAATCTTTTTATCAGGATTATAATTTTGAAAAATCTTATACTTTGACAGGAGATAGAAATTTAGGTTTAAAGTCTTGAGTTAAGATGCCTGTTCCAATCTAGCCTCAAACACTTAATAGCTGTGTGTCTTTAAGCAAATCATTAAACCTCTGGCTGTTTTAGTTTTCTCATCTGTAAGGTGAGGATAAACAAAGCTTCTACCTTCCAGGGTTGTTGTGTGGCTAAAATGAAATAATATTTATAAAGTATTATTAATTATGCTAGCTTTTATTTTAAAAGTTTCACATTCTGTGAAACTACTACCTTCCCCATTGGATATTTTTTCCTTTCCTTTCCTCCAAATCACTTGATATTTATTTTGTATATATTTTTAGAATTATGTGTCTCATATTAGAGAATATAAGTTCCTTGAAGTGAGAGATTGTTTCAGTTTTGTCTTTGTATCCCCAATACTAGAACAATACCCAATACTTAATAGATACCTGTTGACTAATCAATTCAAAGTCTTTCCTGAGATTTGGTCCTCGGAAGGGCATAGAGTAAGGCAAATAGTTCAGTGTTATTGTAGCATATTCACACACCAAAGGTCCCCTCTTTCCTTTGGAGTTTAGCTTTGGCAACTACTGTATTTCCCCATGTATAAGACACAACCTTTTCAAAAAAATTGGGGGTCTAAAAACTGGGAGAATCTTATAAAGTGATTGTAGATTTTTTTATTTGCATTTCCTGCTTTTTCGTGCTAGTTGTCTTTGCAGTCATTGTTTTGTGAATTGCCAGCATATTTAAGTTACTCTTTGCCATGTTCTGCCCCAATATGGCTCAGGAAAGACTTTCGAACAGTACTAAATTCAAGTTCAAGTTTGCAAAAGGGAATGGAAATTGTGCTGCTGAATATCCAACTTCTTCCAACTGAGGGAACAATCCAAGACTAGCTATAGGAAGAAGAAACCCTAGTGAAAATGCCTGACAGAAGAAGGCCATGAGAGGCAAGTCAGCCAAATGGCCTGAGTTAGAGAGGGAAATGAAGAGATGGATTGAAGAGCAAAAGGCCACTGGAATTCCTGTGTTCACAAAGATGGTTCAGGATGAGGCAAGAAGACTTACTGATGAAAAAGAAGTGACTGATTTCAAAGGAGGATACAAATTGTGCTTTCAGGTTCATGAAACAGAATGGACTGAGCATGTGTCCATGTGCCAGACTTGCCCAGGAAGAGCTTGTGGTCAACCCCAGACCAGAGCACAGGCAGGACAAACATCTCTCAAGCAAAGCAAAACCACACTAATTAACAAGGCCTTAAATATCTTCTTTCTATCTCTCTCCTATTTCTTCCTCTCTTCCTCTATACTGTTAAAAAAAAAAAACAACCCAGGATTCTTCTGATTGTGTGAAGTAGATCCCAATTCCATATTCATGAGGGGCAAGAATGAAGTCCTGATAATTATTAGCAGCATTGTTCTTTTGCCAGTCAGAATAACTTTGGAAAACAGTTTTCATGGTCTTAATTCTTCTGTCTATGTTGAGGTGATTTACTTTGTTCATCATTTAGGATAGAGGAGAGATGGTAAATTGGGTCTTGGAGAGCAGAAGCAAAGAAGAAACATAGGATAAATGGATTTGTGAAGTTCTCCTCTGACCAATTTTTAGGGACAACTATTTAAAATATCTTTGAAGTCATCTCTAAATTCTAAAGCAAATCATATAAGCTCTCTGGGCTCCAGTTTCTCATACATGACTCCTTCCATATGCAACTGCTAGCCTCCTCCTGATAATTCTTGCCTCTCAGCCCCAACTGGAAGTCATCTCTGGCTCAGGAAGAGTGAACAGAATTAACATCTCACTGGCATAGTCTTTGGAAACCCAAGGTTACTTGTAGTTTACTGTAAAGTCCTAAAGTCATACTCTAATCCATAATTAAATGTTTAATTAGTGTTTATTATAAGTAGCATTTTAATTTTAGATTTTGATGATACAGTAGATCATTCAGTTAAAGAAAGGTTGTAATCTGCATCTTTGTAGGTAGAACCCACAATAATGAAATCACAGATTCTTGAAAGGTTCCAGTGTAATGTCTATATAGATGATTCATAGATCTATTTATTCAACCCTAATGTCTCTCCTGATTTCCAGTTTCCCATCTCTAGTACTCCATTGGACATCTCAAACTGAATGCCCTGTAGATATCAAGTTCAACATGTCCCAAACTGACTTCATTATTTCTCATTATAATACTCTCCTTATTGTCAAAGGTACCACCAGATTCACAACCTAGATATTACCCTCAAATCTTCAATTTTTCTCTCTCAACCTTTATCCTTCTCTTGCCAAGCCTCATTGACTGTCTTTCCAAAATCATTTACATATTTCCTTTCCCTCTCTCTTTGACATTGCTTGGTTCACACCCTTATAACTTTGTACTTAAAATTTGGTCCTAATGATTGCAATAGTCTTCTGATTGGTCTCCCTGCTTCAAGTATCTCTCCATTTGAGTTCATCTTCCCCTCAGCTGTCAAAATAGTGTTTTGATCACATCACTATCATAATCATTAAACCCCAGAGATTCACTATTATCCCAGGATCAAATATAAAATTGTCTGCTTCACTTTTAAAGCCCTTTAAAACTTGATCCCTTCCCACATTTCCAATATTTTTACATTGTATTTAATTCTACATAATCAAAGATGCAGATGGTACTGGCTTCTTTGTGGTTTCTCACATACTACATCCTGAATTCTAACTCCATGCAATTTCACTGACTGTCCTGCATTTGTGAAATGCTCTCCCTCTTTATTTCTGCCTCCTGGCTTCCCTGCTTTCCCTTAAGACTCAAATAAAATCCCATCTTCTATAAGGAAACCTTTTCTGGTTTCCCTTAAGACTAATGGTCTTTCCATTAACATCATTGTGAGATGATCAACCTTGATGGATGCAGCTCCTCTCAGATGTTCAGAAAGCTAGGACAACCCTATGAGATCACCTATGGACAATGCTATCTTCATCCAGAGGGGGGGCGGAAATGAACCAAAGCAAAAAAAAAAAAACCCTTCAGAATCTGATGAACACTACATTCACTTCACTTTTTGTTAGGCTTTTTTTTTTTTTTTGCAAGGCAGTGGGGCTAAGTGGCTTGCCCAAGGCCACACAGCTAGGTAATTATTAGGTGTCTGAGGCTGGATTTGAACTTAGGGCTCTAGGGCCAGTGCTCTATCCACTGTGCCATTTAGCTGCCCCGATTCACTTTATTTTTTTTTTTTATTTTTTAGCTTTTTTTTGTAAGGCAATGGGGTTAAGTGGCTTGCCCAAGGCCACACAGCTAGGTAATTATTAAGTGTCTGAGACTGGATTTGAACCCAGGTACTCCTGACTCCAGGGCCAGTGCTTTATCCACTGTGCCACCTAGCTGCCCCACCCCGAATCACTTAAAAAAAACCATTTCTTAAATATCTCTTTCCCTTAATCCTAATTCCTCATATTGAAAATGACTAATCTGTAAACATGTTTCACACAAATGTGTATGTACAATATTAACCTGACTGTTCACTGCTGGGGGGAGTGGGGTGGGAATGGAGGATTGAAGGAAATTTTTAAATTTAAAAATATGCATATGCATATGGATGAATGTTGAAAAATTTTATAACGTATTTGGAAAAATAAAATATCAATTAAAAAAACTGTCTTCCCTCTGTGATAATGGTCAGTTTTTCCCCTATATATCTTGTTTGCCATTAGTTAATCACATGTTTTCTACCTTATTAGATGAGGAGCTCTTCTAGGTCAGAAACTTTGATCTTTCTGTTCCCTGGCACTTATAAACAATGCCTGGAACAGAGTAGGCACTTTAGAAAAGGCTTGTTGACTTGAAGTATTGGTATTTGTTAGAGTACAAATTTTTTTTTAATGGTGCTCATCTATTATGATTTTTTGAGCTCTTAAATAATTGAGGCTAAAGGGGGGGGGTAGTTTCTGTTTTCCTAACTGTAGAATAAGAATTCTTAACCTAGATGAGGAGAGGAGGGGTCCATGACCTTAGATGGGAGAGACTCACACACAGATACACACACATTCACTTTCTTTCAGACTTATTTGTTTCAGGATCTTTATCATCTCTTTGAGATCTATATGTTATCTCAGGATAAAATCAGATAATATTTGTAAAATTCTTTGCAAATCTAAAAGCACTGAAGCTAAATTATTTGTCCATCATTATCAACATTATTATAACTATTGTCAGCTTCTGGCTATTTCAAATCAGTACTATTATAGTCTGAATTTGTAACTTCAGAAAAATGTTATAATATATTGATCAAGGTAGTGCACTGATTTGCTGAGTTAATTAGGTTAATTGGACATTTTTGGTATTAGGTGAAATTAAACATATTTCCCAATTATGATAGAATTATGAACTTTTGTCTGATTTCTTTTACCATAGAACATTACAGAAAGAAGTGAGTGAGGCAAAAATGACATACTTTTATAATTTGAGAATGGCATGAAGCTGGAATTCATGCATCATATAACAAGTGAGAAAATCATGACTTTGACATGATGGGCTTAAACTAATTAAAATTGAAGAGGGATAAATGTAAAATTATGCATTTTGTTTCTGTTCCTTCCTTCCCTCCTCCTGCCCATTATTTTTCTCCTTATGGGTCTAATGTCACTTTTTTTGATTTACTCCATTTGTAACCTGTGCGAATTTTCCCCTCCTTGGTCAGCTTGGCCTGAGTTCCAAGGGGTTGATCATATTGAAACTAAACTTGATATGGACAACCTATTGTCATATATATATGTATATATATATATCTATATCTTTCTTAGACCTTTAAAATCCAGAGCCTATAAGCTCCAATCAAGCAAACAAAAGCAAAAATAAAAAGCCTTAAGGCAGTCATATCAATAAAAATATGTCACCCAGATTACTGGGGATAGTTGGCATTTTTCACTGTACTCTTTTGGGTTAGATTTCACTTTATTGAGTTTAGTTCTGGGTTCTACATTTTAAGAGAGATTTTGACAGACTGAAAAATGGTCGCATATATTTACATCTGACTGGGACTTTAGAGATTATCTAATCTAATCTTTTTATTTTATAGTAAGAAAATTAAGGTCTGAGATGAACTGACATAATTTAAGAGAGTGCTAGTTAAACAGTTGATATTAGAATTAAAGTTTTCTAAATTCAAATTCAGTGAATTTTTCCTTCACACTATATTCCATCTTCCATTCAAAGTGATTTTCCAAAATCAAAGCTCTTACAGTTCCTTCCCTCCCCCTACCTATACCCCCCCAAATTGCAGGGGTTCCTTTTGGGATTAGATATATAAAATCCTCTGTTTGACATTCAAATTGACATTTCACATTCTCTATCCCACAATTTTTCAGTTTTCTTAAACCCCTTCTCCCTCATCCCTGACATGTATTTTGCAACCCAATGATGCTGGCCTCCAGATTGTTCCTCCTCCTCATCTCCCAGCTCAACTGACCACACACTTAGAATTCTTCCTTATTTGTACTTCCTGGCTCCTCTGGCTTTTTTCAAGTCCCAGCTAAAATGCCATCCTTTATAGGAAGCATTTTCTAATTCCTCTTTAATTCTAGTGCCTTGCTGGTTATCCAATTTATCTTGTATTTAGCTTATTTGTACATAGTTGTTTGCATCTTGAACTGTGAACTCCTTATGGGTAAGGATTATCTTTTGCCTATCTTTATATTTCCAGTGCTTATCACAGTGTGTGGTATTTGGTAGGTGCTTAGTAAATAAATGTTTACTGACCGACAGAATGGAAGATCTATATTCATAGCCATATTATACGTTTGTAGTATCCACACAGTACTTTTTTGCTAGCATTCTCTTCCAAATTAACTACATATCTGCTATATAAGTTTTATTGTTGAGTTCCCTAATAGCTAAAAAAAAAGAACATGAGAAACACCCCTATTGTCCATCTTTTGTCCTTATTTTGGAGATGGAATTGGCTTGGTAAACATGTGCATAGTCCATATCCTGAGGAGTAATCAGCTGGGCTTCAGATTACTTCAGTCCCAGGTTGGATGAAATGACAGTATTTGTAAATTCAGGTTAGTCATGGAACGACCTTCCTGGCAACTTGAACAAGGAATGTTAAAGCAAGAAAACATCAAAGATCCAGGCATGGGACCAATCATTGATTCAACATTGACTCTCCATATTTAGTATTAGATGACTTAAGAGTTCTATAAACTCTCTTCACCAAAGTGCCATGTGAAAAGAATAGTATTAAGAATAATGAACATTTATTTAGTACTTACTAGATGCCAGACACTATACTGAACACTTTCCAATTATTTTCCTCATTTGATTCTCACAGCAAATCTGGTAGGTTATATTCTCATTTTGCAGAGGGGGAAACTGAACATCAATTGAGTGGTCATACAGCTAGTCTGACAACAAATTTGAACTCTTATCTTTCTAACTGAAAATGCAGTACCCTGTTTATTATATCACACAACTATGCTGTAAAGCAAAAACAAAAACTCAAAAACAAAAAGCCAAAAAACCCAAAAGATTGACTCTCTGACTCCCTTAGTTGAACTTTCTTCTCCAGGAGTGGTATAATGGAAAAAAATGGTAGATTTGGAGATGTGAGTTTAAAACTAGATGCTTTGACTCATAAGTGATGTGATTATGGCTAAGGCAAAATATCATTGAGTCTCAATCCATCTGTGAAATGGGGACAATTATTTTTGTCTTTATTTTGAGGATCACTTTAGGCAATAAAAAGATCTTTGCAAATAACAAATCACTATAAATGTCAATCATCTTCCTCAAAAAATTCACTTTTTTGTTTCTTCACTGAAGAGACTGGTGATTGCAGATTTAATCTAGTCTAAACAATGATCAAAAGCTTAATGAATGTTATATGGTCTTTTCCAAAGACCATAGATGAGCATAAAATCAGGACTGAGGACAGAAAGAAAATATATGCCAATGATTTGTTTTAGGGTTTGATTTTGGGGGGGGAGAGAAATCTTTACCTGTCATTTCATTAGTGTGCAGGGATTGGAGAACTTCCCATATGGAAACTTCCCTGATGTGGAGCAGTGATTCCTTTATGATCTGAGGTCTTGGATGGCTATAGTCAATGAAAGATTGTCCATTAGACATCCTGAATTCAGATCTTCATGGTTCAAAGTTGGCCATCTATTCAATATAAGAAGGAAACAAGCATTTAATAAGCTAAGCACCTTACAATTATTATCTCATTTGATCCTTATAACAATGCTAATGCAGGTACTATTATTATCCCCATTTTACAAATGAGGAAATTGAGGCAGACAGAGATTAAGTAATTTGTCCAGAATCACAAGCTAGCAAGGGTCTGAGGCTGGAGTATGAACTCAGGTGCTCATAATTACAGGTTCAGTGATCTACTAACTGCTCAATCTAGATGCCCCTCTTTTAGCAAAGTTTAGATAAAATGTAAAAGGCAAAATCACCACAACTACCTCTAGCAAAGCAACAAAACCCCAAGTCATTTGCTTTTTGGTGGGTAAAGAGGTAGGACAATATTCTTTGTCCTTTAACATAGTTCACAGGGATGTAAATAAGAATAATATGATAACTAGGCTTTAAATAACCAAATCAATAGACAAATTACCTTTCTCTTTGAAAAGGACACATGATGTTTAGAGATGTTTCCTAGGGATGTAGATGACCCAAAAGAGATCCTCTATGTTCCACAGAAAACATGTGTTAAGAAACAAAGTGAAATACTTTTACACATGGTCTCAATTATATTTCAGTTGAGACTTATTCTGGGACAATCTTTACAGTCTCAGCAGCAGCTGCATTGGCCAAGGTTTAGGTATGGGTGTGGGGGTGACTGAAAACACTGATACATGGCCATCTGTCCTCCCCTTTTGTTTTCTCTGATAAATTTAGCTTATTCTGTGAACGATCTTTTGGTTTGTGGCTGCAGCTGCTACTTGTGGATGTCTCCTGCATTTGTGGCACCAGCTTCCTTCTTCACTGGCTTCAGGATATCTTGTTGGGAAAAAAGGTACAAAATATCTCTGATTTTGATAGTCCTTGGTCTTCCCATTACCATTATTTGATGGTGTTCTTCAGCTGAGAAACATTTAGTCTTCTTGCTGTACCATGTACCATGGACCAATGCCATGATGAGGATGATGTCTTGACTTATGCCTGAACTGGATTTTAGTGAGATGGAGTGGCACAAAGTTGTCAGCCATACTCTCTCCTATAGTCATTGAAGTCCAGTGGCAAGAAAAAAGTCAATATGATTGGTAATACCCCAAGGTACAATGAAAGAAGAAGCAAAGATTTATATATGGAAGGAAAGAGACTTTCTTATCTTGTGGAAGAGGGATTAGATTTAGCCCTTCTGATCCTAGAGGGGAAGATCAAAAATTAATGGGGAGAAGCTGTAAAAAAGCAGATGTCTACCAAAGTAAGGGAATAAATATATATTAATTAGCTAACAATTATCTGTGAGTAAATAAGAAAGTTTCATATTTCCAAACTAAAATATGGTCCATACACTTAGTGTGATCCAGGTCATATTTGTCTCAGTTTCCTTATCTGTAAAATGAGCTGGAAAAGGAAATGGTAAACTACTCTAGTATCTTTGCTAGGAAAACAAATGGGTTTATAAAGAGTGGGACAGGCCTGAAATGATAACTAACAATTATCTAAACAGTGTGAAAAACCATGTTACTATCCTTTCCCATAGTATCTAGGGAAAGGAAGGAATTGGGGGCGGGGAAAGGGAAAAGATAAATGAGAATAAATGAAAAAAGTTTCCATTTGTGTTAAAAAAAAGCAGGTTCAGAAGTACAACAAGAAGACAGAAGTACAGTTGGTAGACTGAAAAAAAAGTAATATGAGAGTTTCAGTAGACTTCAAGATCAATGTGGCAACAAATGAAACTAATACCTTCTTCAACTACAGTTAGAGAGAACATCTAAAGAATAAAAAAAGTAAAGTACTGCCCTCTAACCTGGCCAGTTGAAAAATGGACTAATGTCTTCAGTTCTAAATGTCACATTTAGGGAATAATATCGATAAGCTTGGAGGTATTTAAAAAAGAAAAGTTGGGATAGGCTGAGATCGTGAGTTCATTTAATGTGAGAATTGAAGGAACTAAGGATATTTTGCTTTGAAAAGATAGGGAAGATCTTAAAAAGATCTCCTGCTGCCCTAAAGTTTTTGAAAGACTGAAAGTAAAAGAGGGATTTGACTGGTTCTGCTTGGCCCCAGTTGGGCAGCAATCAGGAACAATCCTTGAAATTAGTAAAACCTTCCTATTAAAGCTTACAAAAATGGAAAGGGTTACCCTTGAGGTCATGACTTCTTCATTGGAGGTCTTGAAGCAGAGGCTAGATGAAGATTTTTTAGGTCTGGACATGGAGAGAATTGTGTTTTGTTTTGTTTTTTCAAATCAATGTTGGATTAACTGACCACTGAGAGCCTTCCAAGTCTGAAATTCTCTGATTCTATTACACCACAAAAATGAGCAATTATCGAGGACAAGGATGTGCTGTATCTACTTTTGCATCTAGTATTTAACACATGTGATGTATTTCCTATTTCATGTCTGTTGAATTCAAAGAACAAGGCATCATATTGATAGGCTCTGAAAAAATGATCCAATTCTACCATATCTATTCAGTTTTACTTAGGAGACCACTTTATTTTTATTTGGAAAGTTGCCATATATTTTGATAGAATTTTAGGAGTTTATTGAACTCTTTTGTATTATACTAATGGTGACCTCTAAGAAACTAAATAATTACTATGAGTTGGGGCAAAGGTTGAAAAAATGATAGCATATGAGTAAAATAGAATTCTAATGTGCCATAGGTTATGATGAAAGGGAAAGGCAGAGAGAAACAGGGAAGACTTGCATAAACTGATGCAGAATGAAGTGAGCAGAATTGAAATAAAAATTATTCAATAATATAATGAAAGCTTAGCAACTTTGTTAGACAATAACTCTGATCAGCATAATGACTAATCATGATTCCAAAGGACCTATAATGAAGAATGCTACTCACCACTTTTCAAAGAAATTATGAACTAAATATGCAGAATGAAACAACATAATTTTGGATATGCCAATATAAGAATTTGTTTTGCTTCACTACAAATGATTGTTACAAGGGATTTGTTTTGCAGTATGGGTGTGGTAGAAGAAAAGAATAAATTTTATTAATTGAAAAATATTTAAAAATTCCCCAAAACTAATGCTTAAACACATGCATTCTAGTTCATTTCCCCCAATATTTTTCATGGTACATTGAATAGCTGCTAGTTTAGTGCTCAAGGAGGATTTCAAGGATAGTTTCACCACTCTACTAAATTCAATTCAATTAAACAAGTATTTATTAAGCATTTATCCCGCACAGAGTAGGAGAGGCACAGTTTAAATAAGAAACCAATCCTGTTTTCTTGGACCTTAAAAAACTACTACAGGAGGACAATTTTAGCTGGGGTAACAATGGATTTACATTTTTTTTCTTTGCAATGTGAAGATTATAAACTCCCTGGGCAATTAGACACTTAGTAATGACTGGATGAATGGATGGATGGTCAGAAAATACTTCATCGGAAGTGATATCTCATGGATTTTATTTGTGAGCTTTAAGAAAATATTATATGTAGTTCTATCCTTGGCACTTTTCTCTCAATATTCCTTTCACAGAACAATATCAAGCAGTGGAATATGCTGGGTTTGGAGTCAGAGGACTTGGGTACAAATCATTGTTTTTCCCACTTATTGCTTGCCATGAACTCAGACAAATTAAATTAACCTGTCTCTGAGCCTCAGTTTCCTCTTAGCAATTGTTTGGATAAATGAAGAATTGGCATGCTTTTATCAAATTTCCAATTGAGACAAAACTTGAAATAATAGCTAACATGTTTCAGACACATTGTCTTTATGATACTTTCCCTGTCTGGGTCTTAGCTTCCTCCTCTGAAAAGTAAAGAATCTGAACTAGATTATCCAGTTCCTTCTTAAATTCTATTATTTTATTTGATTGTCTTACCATTCTTATGAGATAGAAAGGGCAGATATTTTTAGTAGCCATTTTTTTGGGGGGGTGATACTGAAAGACCAAATAAATGATTTAATACCGATTTCTTGCATGGTGATGTTATTTCAAAGGTATGGATTTTTGCATTTCCTAGAAAGTTTTAGGAGCTCCTCAAAGGTAGGGGACCTGCATTCTCTTCTTTTTAATGTTCAGAAACCCTAGAACAACATTTTGGGCATTGTTCAACATCCAGCCTCTATCCTTTTACATGGCTGAAATGCATTGGCTTCCTCCTCCCTTTTGCTTGTTAAAAAAAAAAATCTTACCTTTAAGGCTCAACTCAGGTACTTCTTCCAGGTTATTCCTGGCTTTGAATGCAATAGAGATGTGATGGAACCTGCCCTGAGTTGTTGGAGAGCCAAATGACAAATTTTCAGAGTGAGCATTTATACAAGCAGAAGATACTTCAAGTCAGAGTTTGATTGTTGATTGTCTATAGAGAAAAATATAAACACTTCAGATTAAATTTAAAAATGTGAAAAGATATGTCCTCTTTTGTATATGTATATACATGTGCATTTAAATGTATATATATATATATATATATATATATATACATATATATTTATATTTGTATATCACCCCTCTCCAGGGATGCTAATTGTTAAACTAACCAGATTAATACTGCTGCTGCCTTGGAGTCAGACCTGGTTTGAGTCTTGTCTCTGAAACATAGATCAGAGTGAATAAATATTTATGAAGTATGCTATGTATCAGGTGCTTTTCTAAGCTCTGGGGATACAAAGGTTAAAAAAACAGTCTCTCCCTCTCTCTCAAGGCTTTCAAATGGGGGAGACAGCATGTAAACAGGTGTGTTTAAACAAAACATATATAATTTAAATTGTGGATAACAGAAGGAGGCACTAGCATTAAGAAAAAGAGGGAAAGGCTTCTTATAAATGGTGAAATTTTAGTTCCAACATAGCAGAGCCAGGAAATGGGCAGGAGAAAGAGCATTCCAGGCCTGGTAGACAGCCAGAGAAAATACTCAGAGAAATGGAGGTTTTTTTGGGGGAGGGGGAGGGAAAATCAACACCATTGTCATTGGATAAACAGAGTATATAGGGGCGAGGTTTAAGAAGACTTGAAGGGATGGCTAGGTGGCTCAGTGGATAGAGCACGAACCCTGGAGTTAGGAGAACAGAGTTCAAATCGGGTCTCAGACAATAATTACCTAGTATGTAGTCTCGGGCAAGCCACTTAACCCCATTACCTTGCAAAAACCTAAACAAAAAAGATTAGACTTGAAAGATGCTTGAATGTGAATATGCACACACACTATAACAAAGGGCTTGAGAATCCAACATTGGATTTCATATTGGATGATGTAGGTGACAGATGTGACAGGAAACCACTGGAATTCATTAAGGGTGATGCCAGATCTATGCTTTAGGAAAACCACTTTGTTTAGAGAATGGACTGAACAGGGGAAAGACTTGAGGCAAGCACCGGTGTAGGCATGAAGTGATGGGGGCCAGCATCAGGTTGGTGTAGGGTCAGAGAGAAGGGGGAATAGGTAAAACACAAAGATACAATCAATAGCACTAGGAAACAGACTGGCTATGGATGGATGACATGGAGGGAGTGAGGATGACAGAATCAAAGTTGTGAGCCTGGAGGACTTGGAGATTGGTGGTATCCTACATATAATAAGAAAATTTGGAGGGGGGCAGTATTTGGGAGGGGAAAAGTTTTGAACATGTTGAGTTACAGATACCTATGGGACATCTAGTTTGAGATGTCCATTGAGACTATAAACACAAAGAATTGGAACTGGAAAGGAACAAAGGAGTCATATAATCCAACAATTTATTTTATAAAGATGGAAAATGAGGTCTAAAAAGGTTGAGACTTCTCGAAGATCACACAGGTAACAGAGCTCAGATGAACTCAGGGATTCTGACATCCAAGTTTTCTGTCCTCCTATGATTCTTTTTCTTTTTTTCTGACTATATGATTCTGATTAATTCTGGTAACTTTCAATAGCCCCCATCTAAGACCAGAAGCAGATACTGCTCTGCAGTGGTGGAGGGATTTTCCTCATTAGATAATCTCTCCCAGTTTAGGTTCAATTGGAAATTTATGTGAAGCATTGGGAATGGATACAAAGATAAAGATATCTCCTGACCTCACAGAGCCTATCTTTGAGGGGTGGTGGGTGCAAATCATGGAGATACGACACATTCAGAAAATGTGCAATACTATTTAATAACTACAATGCCCAACAGAGCATAAAACATATGCAAAAAAAGGTATTCAAAAGGGAAAAGAATGGAATGCTAATCCTTCATTCATTGTTGCTGGAATCTAGGCAAGTCATTTAGCTTTTGCCTGCCTCAAATTCTCATGTGTAAAATGGGGATAATAATAACACCCACACTCAGGGTTGTTGAGATGATAAAATGAGATCTGTAAAGTGTTCTGAAAGCCTTAAAAGCATCATATAATGAA
The DNA here is from genome assembly GCF_037893015.1 of Macrotis lagotis. NCBI lineage: Eukaryota > Metazoa > Chordata > Mammalia > Peramelemorphia > Peramelidae > Macrotis > Macrotis lagotis. The sequence continues at coordinate 583,377,113 of NC_133666.1, forward strand.
TGCCATTATTGTTATTTTTATTATTAGTGTTATATCGGACCCCTTCATTTCACTATCCTGATGAGCAACAAGGGTCCTCCTGGATACTTAACAGAGAGAGAATGTTTTTCAAGGATAGGAAGCTCTTTGGAAGTCTTAATCCAGTGATTGCCATTTCGAAGGAGGCATTCCACATCTAAGGTTGACGGTCTTAGCAAGGTCCCAGGGCAGCTGTCCCTCCACAAAACTGAGACCCGAGCAACCCTGGTGTCTATCACTGCTTGGCTTTCTTTACGATAGTGCCTGCAGCTGAGATGATGGTGGTCTTGGAGCCACTGGCACTAGTTGTCACGGTGACCACGGCCGGCAGGGGGGTCGTCACGGTGAGGATCGTAGGCTGGGATATCGTATTCACCGGGATGGCCGAGTCCCACTTGCTTTTCCTCTTCTGGGTGTCTGCAGCCCCAGCGCCGGCGGCGGTGCTGGCCGTGGCGGCCGCCGCACCACTCGCGGGGCCTTTCTTGGTGCCTGTCACGAACTCGATCTTCGTCCTCTCCTTCTTGGCCTTTTCCAATCTGTCTATTTCGATCTTCTGGGTCTTGGCCAGCGCCTCGTAGTAGGAATCCTCGGTCCATCCGTGGGGGTCAAACATGTCCCTGGGGTAATTGGTCCCAAGCTCGTCGATGGAGCAGTACTGGATGAGCTTCTCATAGATGCTGGGGTTTCGAAACTCCTTCTTCCTCTGGATGATGAAGTTCATGTCCATGCCTTCCTTTATCTTCCGCTCGTACAGTTTCTGGATCTTGTCCTGGAGGCGCCCCGGGCATTTCCCAGGAGGCTCCGGGGGGATCTTGATCTCATCGGGGGCCATGTTCCGGACTCTCTCCGAGAAGGAGGCCACCAGCTCCTGGGGATCTCTCCTTTGCAGTGCTGAAGGCTCCTTTGGGTCGTCAGCCTCGGGCTGTTCAGTCTCCGAGGCGGCCTCTTCCGACCGGCTGCTGCGCTCCTCCTTGCCTTCCTCACGGCCGTCCGGGGCCCCTTCGAGGCGCGAAAAATCATCCTCTCCGTAGGCTTCCGACACTAGACCGCCTTTCTCCTCCGCTGCCCTCACGCTCGCAGCGGCTTCCACTCCAGCCTCGCTGTCTGATTCGGGCTCGGAATCCTCCGCGTAAACCGCCAGCGAGGACAGACCATTGTTCTTGCCGGCCATCTTCCTCCCTCCCTCCTACAGCGCCCAGAAGGACGCTGGGATGCCCGGCGCTCCCCTGCCGGATGTGACGCATCTCCCTCAGTTCCTCACTTCCTCCCTCCTACAGCGCCCACAAGAATGCTGGGATGCCCCCGGCGCTCCCCTGCCGGATGTGATGCACCTCCCTCAGTTCCTCACTTCCTCCCTCCCCAGGGGGGCACTCCCGAAGGATGCTGGGATGGGGCTCTGGCCGGAAGTTACAATTCCCTCTCTGCCTCCTTCGTTGGTTGATATTCCTGAGGCGCTAGTCCCACCCTTGCTATTTCTTTGTTCTTTAGAAGCTTTAAAGACCCTTTATTTTTTGCAGTAAAATAGAATATTCCCTGAATGCCCTTTGAAATCTGTCCCCAATCATACTTTGTTACTTGATTGGATCAAATGAGATGATATCCTTAGCCTATTTATCACAGTACCGGGGAAATAATAGGCAGAATATAAATGATTGTTTCCTTGCTTTCAACTCTACTCTTAAATTACTTTGATTTAATTTGTATATTTACTTCTCTGTGTGTACGTGTAATTTTCCTCTAGAATGTAAGTTTGAGAGCAAGGACCATGAAATTCCTCCTTCCTGCCCATAGTGATTCATCTGTCTTTTTTACTTTATTATTATTATTATTTATTATTATTATCATTATTTTTGTGGGGGCAATGCACTTCAGTGGCTTGTGCAAGGTACTTAAGTATCAAGTATCTGATTCTGAATTTGAACACAGATCCTCCTGACTCCAGGGCTGGTGCTCTCTGCCCCCTGCTCAACTGATTTTTGAGTTGAAGGCAACTGAAAATTTTCAAAAAAAAAATCCCTCTTTCTTTGAATTTGACTGACTACATCTATGTTAACTTTGATAGTTCCTTTTTGTATTATATACATTTTGATATAAGTATTATCTTCTTTCCCCTCTCCACTTTGAGGTCAGATTTTATCTGATTTTTAATTTTACCACGATGCTCTTAATAAAGTAGGCCTCTAGTAAATATTTGTTGATGTAGAGGTATACCCAGGAGGATCCTAACAAAGTTAATGAAGTTAGAAGATGAAGTCTTTATCTTAATGTGTCTCCCTATAGAAGGTATCAGCACTGTGATTGATATGTGAGACTTTGTTCTAGTAAGGACAACATTGCTTTGATGGGATAAGAAGAAATAACTTTGTCCTATGTATTCTTTGGCCCACTGGCCCTGCTCAAGGTTTTGAGGATTATTAAGGAAAATTCTCATACCATCCACATTGAACTGAACTGATTCAAATGGATAGGAATTGAAGAAAATAATTAGCAGAGTGGATACAGCAACAGCCCTGGAGTCAGGAGTACCTGAGTTCAAATCCGACCTCAGACTCTTAATAACTACCTAGCTGTGTGGCCTTGGGCAAGCCACTTAACCCCATTTGCATTGTAAAAACCTAAAAATAATTAAATATAGGTGTTGGGAGTATGGATTATGGAGCAAAGTAATGGAAATTGAAAAGTCTAAAAGTGGAATAGATTTAAAAGGAAATATGTAATTGGTTTTGGATATGGTGAATTTCAGGTGCTCACAGGACATGTAATGTGGCTCAGGATTCTTTAATATGATTTAGGGATTTCCATTTAGGGAAACAGACTACAGCAACAGATTAAAAACATTTCATAGAACCACATCATTATAGAATGTTAGATATAGAAGAGATCTTAGAGTTCATCTTACATTTTTCAGAGAAGGAAACTGAGGCCTCCCTCAGCAGTTTGTGCTTTGCTTAAGTTCATACATTTACTGGCAGATGTGAAATGAACATTCAGGTCTCCCAACTATTTTTTTTCCAGAGTTGAGGAACCTTTAGAATGTTGTATAGTAGCCATAAAGTTTCAGTGCTTTCTTCTATCTCTCTGGCCCTATTCTGTCCTTATTAGTCTAGATATTTAGTTGCATTTTCCATTGTTAGCATTCGTTTAATTGAAGAAAATAATTGCAATCATTCTCTCTATATTTAACCAATTGTTTGTGGGTGATATAATTCAATAGTGAGTTTCAATGCTATGAAAGTCATCTCCCTTTGATTAAAGCAGGAAGAGTCAGAAACCTGGGTTCAAATTCTATATCTGCTACCTTTTTCTTATATAACTATAAATAAGTCTTTAATCTCTCTGGTCCTTTTCCTCTTCTGTTAAGATAAAGGTGAAGCAGACAATATGGAACCCTTAGAGATTGGTCCTACATTGATGATGCCTAGATCAACCACTACAATCTGGGCCATCATCATTCATCCTGATTTTGGTCTTGTCTTGGTAGAGAGAATAAAGCTGATGATTCTGGTCCACTCTCCTTAAATCCAGTTCACATGATGTCATGTATCCTCTGAAAACAAAGTACAGAAAACTACAATGATATGATGAGGGTTGGACTAGGTCCCTTCTCCCTCTAGCATTTATGAACAAATGAACTGACCCATGGACCATGGTCAACCTACTAAACATTCTTTCATTTGATAGGCACAAGCAAAAGTAATTGTGTCAGCTAAGTAGGTGCCAGGGATAAGAATGGCCTTGGAGGTGAGAAGAATCTAACCTTAGATATTTACTGACTATGTAAGATCCCCGGCAAGCCTCTGTCTCTCTCTGTCCTCCAAAAGTTTGGGTATGTTGTTATTTATCCTTTTTCAAAGAGGATTTATGACGTCACGGGGTGATATCTTGACTTGTGCATTAACTAGATTTAAGTAAGGCAGAGTTACACAAATTAGCAGCCTTACTATCAAAAGAAATAACCAGGCTTTATAAATCTTAAGATGATAGATAAATGTTAGCCATTTATTATGCTAATTATATGCATCTATCCCACTAAGTAGGAATATCCCAAAAACCTACTGAGAAGAAAAGTACTCTGGCAGAGGGGTTAAAGGAAACATAGAAACTGAGAAAAAAAATAAAAAGAACAGAGACTGATCTGTAACCTTTTCCAGCTACCACTCTAACAATATCAACAATAAGGTATGGTAAACCTTTCCAAAAACTGCTTCAAGATTTTTTTAAAATTTTTATTTGGGTAGTTGTAATTTATTTTTTCCTCTTTTTTTTCTTTCCTTCCCCCCCCTTTTTTGTGAGGGGGGAATGAGAGAGGAGGATAGGAGCAGAGGGGAGAATCAGAGAAAGTCCTAGATTTCCATGGATATTTTTTAAAAGAGAAATGATAAGAAATTTACCATTTTGACAAGTGGAGTGGTTTAACATACTCTACCTGGATATTTTACAAACCAGACCAACTTTCAGATTTGAATGATGATTCGGAAGGTGGTGTTCCTTGTCATTATCTCCAGGAAAAATCAGTTTCAACAACAGACTATCATAATATACTTGGTTATTCGATCCTGCTAGGGTGATTTCATAGCAGTTCTTATTTGATTTTGAAAATGAAGCAACACCAAAGCATGGCTAAGTTGAGATTCCCTCCAGGCCCTCAAATGTCAAATATTGCATTTAAATCAACAGCGAAAGCAAGAGGGCCAGTGCTGACTTTATTTTGACAAAAGCTTTCCCTGAACAACAGACCAAAGTTGGGTTGTGTGGTTGCTATGACAAGTTTATCCTTCTCCACAGGACAGCACCAAATGGCCCTGACTCAAAATTGTGACTGGAAATCAGGCGGTGCAGCTGCCAGCAATTACTATGGGTGTTACTGAATTACTTGCCACAAACTGGCCCTCAATAAAGTCCATTTAAAACAATACTGGAAAGAAGAAATCTTGTAACACTTTCAAATGCATTTACCTCCTCCTCAACTGCTTTCCTAATTGAATTTTCTTTTCCTTCTCAGATATCTTATTTCTTTTCTGGTCTTAAGCAAAAGTCGGATCATTATTGGGAGTTTGTAACGGTACGTAAAGCAACATCTCTGGATGCTCCCAGTTAATTTATTTCCCCCCTTCTGGCACATAACAGGCACATAAATAAATTCTTGTTCCCTTAACCCTTCTCCTTTCCCCCTTACTTTTTTGGTTTTGATGTTTTGACAACAAACTCCAGATTGTCAACTTTAGTTATCCAATGATGACAGTTTGCCTTTGAACAAAGGCAAGTTGTGCAAACTCATATTGGACTCAGATCTTTGCAGATGTATTATGAGTTAAAAGAAAGACTTCTCTGAGAAGCTGAAGGCTGTGGAACAAAAAAAAATCATCTAATAAAATTAATAGCCAAACCAAATGCTTCAAATATTTCAAATGTACTGCTTTATTTGGAATGCTGAAATATTTCAGCAAAGTCCCAGTAGTCATTCTTAAGCATATGACACAGAATTATAGGTAGGACTATTGTATAAATATCAGAAAGCTCCTACATAGCCTATTGCCTGGATTTTACATAATATTTATCTAAAACATGGTTCTATCAAAACTAAGTCATTTAGATATTGGTCAGACTCATGGAAGAAGAGTAGAGACTATTATTGCATTACTTTAAATTGGCTGTCCTCGAGATTCAGTAAAGCAATAAGAATAAGTTTGCCAAATATTCTCTTCTCTTTGCTTCCTGAAGTGAACTATATAAGAGATCATCAGTGAGTGTACAAAATGATCTTTGTACAGAAAAGGATAGAACCAACATAGCTCATTTCCAATGAAAACCCAAAATAAGGAAGGAGAAAGTAAGGGAGCACCTAAGTCATCCTTACAGGAAGCTTACTTACTGAATTGAAGTCACCTGGTACAAATGAACCTTAGCTTCAGCTATTCAAGGAATTGGCAACCATAATTATTAGATCATTGTGAGCTTCAAAAAAATCCTGGGGAATGGAAGAGATACTGCACAACTGGAGAGAGGAAAATGTCTTGAAAAACAAAAAGGAAACAAAAATGGAATCTATAAATTATAGCACAGTGAACTTGATTTTGATTCTTGTCAAAATTCTAAAATAGAATAATGAATTCAAGAAATTCTAAAAAGTAAGTATTGTTACAGCGAAACAATGTTGAACTGATACTAGCAGTAGCTAACTTAGAGAACATTAAAGTTTGCAAAGCACTATGTATATGCATGGGTTTAACTTTATTTGATACTAACCCTTTGAAATAGGTGCAGTTATTATCCTATTTTACAGATGAGGAAACAGTTTCATATAGATTGAGAGACTTGACCAGGGTCATGCAAGTGATGTTTCTGATGTAAGATTAGAACTTCATGATTAAGTGTACCCTGTATCCACCAAAGGTTAATAAACCTGTATTATATAATTAAATAATTATTTTGTCAGACAGTGAAAGAAATGCTGTGTATTTCATTTGTTTAACCTCTGGCAAATCATTTGAGAAGGTATCACATGTAATTCTAATGGAAAACTTGAAGAAGTGTAGGTTACAAGATAGTACAGTAGGGTGTGTTCAGTTCATTTCTAGTTGAAGAGGTACATTGAAGGAGTAATGGTTAAAGGCTCAATGCACAACTCGGAAAGAAATTTTTAGTGGAATGCCCTGGGAATCTGTACTTTGCCCTTTGAGATTTACCCTTTCCCTCCCCACCATGATTTTGATAAAAGCACAGATAGGATTATCATTAAATTTATAGATTACACAGAGCTGAGAGATATAACAAACTCACTAAATTAAAAAAAATGTTCTTGACAGGAAGGAACAGTAGACCAAATATAATTTGATTAAATCCAAATATTTGGGTCAAAAAACAATCAGTATGATACAGAAAGAGAAGTATATTGGTCTGTAGTCAGAGGATCTTGATTCAAATCTTCCTTTGACTTTGGTATGGGACTTTGGACAAGTCTCTGACCTTCAGTTTTCTCTTTGTAAAATGAAGGAGTTAGAGTAAATGATTTCTGTGGTCCCTTACAGCTCCAAGTCTATGATCCTCTGAAAATCAAAAGATGAGGTAAGCATGAGTGGGTTGATGTTTGGCTGGATTTTAGTGGACTGCAAATTTAATGTGAATCAAGAATGTTATATGTTAACCAAAAAAGCCAATGAAATCTTAGCTTATATTGAGAAATATGGTGGTCAGATCTAGGGGGGTAAGAATCTCACTGTACTCATACTCAGCCAGATTTTATTTAGACCATTTTGTTCAGGTCAGGACAACATCTTTCAGGAAGAAGAGCAATCATAATGGTAAAAGGGTCTATATAGTCCATACCATTTGAGGATTCTTAGAAAAGATTATAGTTTTATTTTTGTATTGGAGAAGACCCTGGGCAAGTAATAGTTATTTTCAATTTAAAGGTTTGTTATATGATAGGAATAGATTTGGAGGAAGTATGGCATAGTGGAAAGAATGCTTCATTTGGAATCATAGACCTGTGTTCAAATCCCTGTTCTGATCCTTAATGGCTTTGAGACTTTGGCAGGCCAAATAATCTATTTAAGCCCCAGTTTCTTCATCTATAAAATGAAAGAATTTGATTACATATTTAGTTGACTCATATCCAGCTCAAAATTTATGAATCTATGACTTCATCTCCCTACCTCATAAGATAGAATATCTTGAAAATTGGAAGAGATCTGTGCTATCTCATATAAGGTAATAATCTTTGCAACACCAAAGGTTTGCAAGCAGAACTGTAAGAAAAACAAATGATCTTATATTTGTAAAGTACTTTGTAAACATTAAAACAATGTAGAAATCTTTGCTATTATTACATTTATATGTGTGTGTGTGTGTGTGTGTGTGTGTGTGTGTATACATGTTAACAATGTTGTCTAAAAAATATTTTGTTCGTGACAAATATAGATATCAACAGTCACAGGATGGGCAAGATTCCTGTGCTTGTGGAGATCTTTAGCATAACTGATAAAACACAAAAGTGCTGAATTAGAAGGGGGCACTCCTCCTGATCTAATAGAATTTCTAAAAGTGCCTTTCTGCCCTTAATGAATGTGAAAGGAAGCCTGTCCTGAGATGAGAGCCACTCTCTTTGATAAAGTATCAGGAAGCAGTTTTATCAGATCCCTCCGGCTTTGTGCAGTTGTATAAATGTATTTCACAAGAATTCCACTTTGGCTCTGGTTCTTAATGTGTTTTATGCATGCAAGACCTTTAATCCTAGAGATCTTAATAAAAATGTAGGTTAACCTCATTTGGTCTGTTTCCTTAAGACCAAACTGTGGAGGCTAACACTCTAGACTAATTCTGATTGTTTCTCATTAGGACAAACTCTGCAGGTTAATACATGCTAGTTAATTTTTTAAAATAAACATGCTAAATTCTGTAAGGCTAAATATAAATGTATATATATATGTTAATAAACAAATATACATTTTACATATATATATATATTTATGCATAAATAAATACATACATGTTATTCCCCTCCCCCTTTCAAATGAAACTGCCTTGAGGTCAAGGACCCTCCTTACTCTTGGCTTTGTATTCCTAGAGCATACAGTGCCTCATAGCAGATGATGATGATGACTTCCTTCCTTATATTGTTAAGAAGCTTAACTCCTGATTTTCCTTCCAATGTTCTGATCCTAGGAAGGAAGGTAAGGTGGCCAGAAAGAAGAACAGAAATGGATTGTTGGTCAAGTTTCTAAAACAAAGAGATACCATACAGAAAATAATATTTTGAGAGACATTGTTCCCCTCCACACACTCTAGTCTTCTCATATTGGTCTTTTTGTTCCTGATATTCCATTTGTGGAATATATGTAGAGATATATTCCATGCTTAGAATGGTTTCACCTCAAGTACAAGATACCTTCCAGATTCAACTTACTATCAGCTTTTTCAGGAGATATTTCCTTGACTCCTTCAGGAAATTCACACCTTTTACCTTTGTGTCTGCTTTGTATTTGAGGGGAAGTAAGTGGTATGGTGGATCAATGATGGATCTGGAGTCGCAAAGATCTGAGTTCAAATTTGGTTTTAGTAATGTACTAGTTGTGTGAACCTGGACAAATCACTTAATCACTCCATGCCTCAGTTTCTTCAAGTGCAAAATAGGTATAATATGGCACCTTCCTTCAAGGCTTGTGTGGATAAGAGAGATAATATTTGTAAAACTTTACAAACCTTAATGTAATTTATAAATAATAGCTATTATTATCCATGTGTATACATGTCCCTCCCTCTTTCCCCTAAAATGAAAACTCCTTCAGGTCAAGGACTTTTTCATTTCTTAGTTTTGTATATCCAGTATCTAGCAGACACCACATTCTTAATAGATGGGAATTGATTTATTGGGAAGCCTAATTTAAACAATTACATTTAAGGAGGACATTTCTGTGCTAATACTTTTTCATATAATATAAAGCACTTCTGGACTATGATTAAAATAATTACAATAAAAAATGAAAAAGATTACAGGCTAACAGATTTATGCTTGTAGTTCCATGAATCCATCCATACCTCATTTTTAACCTTTATTCTAATTTTTATCTTAGCATTTATGGTACAAATTCATTGTTATTTATGAACTAATATGTGCATAGCATCATGGTGGGGTCTAGGAATATAGAGATGACAATAACAATTCTTGACCATATCAGAAACTGACAAATCCATATTAAAAAGCACAGTTCTGGGAATAAAAATATTTAGTAGAAATCCATTACAGTCCCCCCCACCCAAGTTAACCAGCCCCTATCATCAGTTAAGATGTTAAACCAGTTAAGAGATTAAGAGGCACAATGGACAGAAAACAAGACCTGGAGGAAAAAAAGGATTGAATTCACATTTGGACTCAACCATTTACCAGGTTTATGACCCTGGGTAAATCACTTAACCTCTTTTGCCACACTTTCCTCAACTATAAGTGGGATAATAACTACACTTATCTCCCAGGATAATTGTGAGAATCAAGTGAGATCAAATATGTATAGTGTTATGCAAAACTTAAAATGCTATATAAATGCCTATTATTATTAATATTTTCTCATGTTGAGCCCTGAAATGAAGGCATTTCAATTTTAAATCAATTCATTATAATCTCTTAACCATACCCAAGTCTTTAATATTTCTTAGATAAAATTAGAGAAGGAAAGAAGTAAAAGGATCAAAGATTTAGAATTTAAATATCCTGAGATATCATTATCTATAGCAATGTTATTTGATAACTGAGCCCCAAAAGGTTTGAGTTTTTTTTTTAGGATCCCACAGATAGCAAATATCAAAGTCAATATTATATATAATACAGTTCTTTTTTACCATACCAGATAAGAAGCACAATTATGCAAGAGACACCTTGCATGATAACCCAGAAACTTGATTTTGTAAATGTAATAAAATGTCTGGAAGATGCTGTGTTCAGATGGCTAAAGATGGCTGGACATGGTGAATTCTCACCAATCCGCTTGTCCCTAGGACTAGGGCTGGATAACCAATTGGGAAGGTATATGACTATGAGGGCTGCTTCTTTGTTGGCATGACCAGAAGATAGCATAATCAAGTGATAGGGAACAGCTAGAAATAATTGGAGGAGGAAAAGTGTACTAATTCGTGGGGATCATTGAAATCAGAGGATCAAAGAATCACAGATGTAGTGATATAAGGGACTTTGGATATCATCTATTCACTTTACAAATTAAAAAAAAAATTGAGATCCAGAGAACTTAAGAGACTTGGCCAAGGAAATACAGGTAGTAAGAGGTAGAGCTGGAATTCCATCACATAGATTCTTAACTCCTAATTCAGCATTATTTTCATGGCACTATGCTATGAAATTTGGAAAGTATTACAGCCCTAACCACATGGAGTCTTGTAGTAATAATTATAGCTTCTGGGCTTAGAACTCAACACTCCTTGAACAAATAATTTAAGATACATATGTGATAATTTTATGATTCAGAAAATCCTTCTTGTTAAAGACCATATACTATTGTACTCTTACATATAATGGGCTTGTTCTGTTTGCCAAATAACTCTCTTTCCCTAGACTTCAAAAATCAGTTGGGATATGGGAAAATCTGGGGGTGGTTTTCTTAAATTGAAAATTCTCACAAAAGAATAGAACCATGTCTTTGCCTTTGCTTTGATGTCTCATTCTGCTTCTAGTTGGTCCTGTTGAAGACATCCAAGTCAAAGAAATGGTGAGGAGAAATAGTAATATACACCATAAAACTAGATTTGGAAGAGGATCATGGCTCTTTGGAAGATTTACAATTGGCTTTGACGTTATTTGAGTATAATTTCATTAGTTTGTGAATTGTTTGTGGCTTGTTTCCTGGGAGAATGAGCAAAATGTAAATAACTAACACTCAAACTTTGGCAATAGCTGTGAATGCAGTGGAAATCAGAAGATAATATAAAGTAACTTACTTTGATAGCCCCAGCTTCATTCAATTACTAACTCAACCAGTATGTGACATCTTCATTACTTTGTGCTCTTGGACAAACTTTATATAAAATGGACCACTCAAGTCTAAATATTGAAGTTTGTCAGGTAATGCCTCCCTTTATTTACTCTCACTTTAGCTAATCATTTTTTCAAGTGTGACAATCTCTTTCATATTTATTTTCCTTTATTTAAAAATTTTTCTTTTTACTATCATGAACATGTTACACATAAACAAATATGAAAATTTTCTCATACAATAAAAATAGAGGATTGCATATGAAATCACTAATCTTCATACTATGCAATTTCTTTTTTAATATTACAAATTTTATGTGATAGTTCCAACATTATTCTGCTAATCTATGTACCCTCTAAACTTCCATCTGTCTTTTAGTTTAATGATTCATTAGTTTTGTTTTATTTATGTTTTTTCCTTTTTCAAAGTACCATTGTCAATCGCTCACCTCCTTTCTTTTCTTCTCATTTGTACTCCCAGTATTACAATTTAAGTTCACAACTTTATAATCTCTTATGTGAAGTAATGAACTCCAGAGAGAGAGAGAGAGAGAGAGAGAGAGAGAGAGAGAGAGAATAAAAGGAATAAGGACCAAATATAGTTTCATTGACCAATGTCATTTGACACTTTCTCTGGAAGATATATGCTAGGCACTATTCTAAGCACTTTGCAAATATCATGGTTGATCCTCACAATAACCCAAGGAGATAGATAGCATTATTCTTATTTTAAAGATGAGTTATCACTTGTCCTTCATTCTCAAAGAAGATCATGACAGCAGGGAAGTGATGCCATGATATAAATGTCAATTGGATTTGAGTGAGGAGTGCTGTGCTAAGTCACCAACCTCACTTTCTCCTCCGGAACCTCCAGGTCCAGTGTCCACATATGAATCAGCATGACTAGAGATAGCACTGGATGTGAGGTGGTGGAGATTAAATGACTTGCCAAGGGACACATAGCTAGTTAGTGTCAAGTATCAGAGATCAGATTTGAACTCTGGTCCTCTTGATTCCAAGGTCAGTGTTCTCTCCACTGCACCACTTAGCTATTCTTAATTACAACTGAGTAATTGGAGGCAAGTAGGCTACCTAACTTGCTCAGGGGCAAACTATTAAGTGTCATATTTTTCTGACTCTGGATTCAGAGCTCTAAACACTGTGCCACCTTGTAGATGCCTCATTTAAGTAAACCTCTAGCCGTTTTTATATTTCATGTATAGTATAAATATACATGTATATATATATATATATATATATATATATATAGATAAGTACTCAGATTCATCAAATTCTATAGTAAAATATAAATGTGAGTATATATGCATATGCTTATATCTGCATACATTTTTACACACTCACAAGAGACCTATAACTTTATTGCAAAGGGAATTTCTGATGTTGAGACTCAATCAATTCAGAAGAGCTTTGCTCAATTTATAATCTCAGAAAAATACATAAAGATATAAATACAAAAATATACAAATATGTATATATGAATATATTGAGTATATATTCAAAATGTGTTGTCCATGGGGCCATGGCCATTGCCATTCTATAGGACTCCAATGACTCTGAAAGAGACAGGCTAAGGAATTCACAGCTCTCCCTCATTTAAATGTAATTCGTTTTCAAATGAAGATATCCCCTTTTTATCAAGAAGGAAGGACCACCATCATGAACAACAAAGTGTGTTGTACCTGTATTATATATGTTCACATTCATTGTCTGAATGTGGCTTATAGGGAAGCATGGAAGAGACATCTCTGTCATCCACTCCTCTCAAGGAAGACTGTTGCTTGGAGGGAATAAATATACTGGGATCACCAGGCTGGTCACTCTGTTGTCCTGAGTAAAGGCATACCAGACTAAAATTACATGTCTCTATCCCCTGTCTAGAATTATATGTATCTTCTCAATTTTGCTAGGGGAAATGATATTTAGGTTCAAGATCCTTTCCTAGTCAATCTCCCTTAAAAATGAAAGGAATACATAAAACTTGTGTCCAAAGGTTTGATTCCTTTCTACCACATACTAATTACACAAGGATCATCATAAAGAGTGAATAGTAAATAAAGCCATTCATCTAAGCAGAGAACAGAAATCAGAAAAGATATTCCAATTAGAAAATATCAAGCAATGTAGCACATAAATGAACTCTTTCACTGTGAGAGAGATATTACAGCTCAGCCAGTCTTACTTATCCAATGGTATAGAAATTCCCTGAAGACCCTAAATCAGGGACACATCATGGCACAATCTCCTCTCTGCTGAACCACATATGTCCCTTTTCAAGGTGAGAAAAAAATAGTCTCTTCTCTCAAGGGGTGTGTTGATAATGTTTAACTATTGACTCACTGGTGGGAAAAATGCCCATGAGAGCATTTTTTTGTGTTATTACAACATAATTATTGACATTTTCTCCATTACTTTAATTTTAGAAATAGACAAAAAAATAAAGCAAACTCTGATTCATAGCATTTGCTGATTTTTTTGAAGTGTAAATACTCACACAGGAAATTTAACAGTTTTCCAAAGGTGGTTGAAGCTGACTCCAGTATTCCCCTGTTCCTCTCCCAAACTCTTGTGACAACCTCTTCCCCACTCCATATAGGTACACAGTTTCCAGTAATCATTTTCTCCACCAGTGAGACATGCACTAGGTAAATGCACCAGGTGCATTGGGATGAATTGCCTATATGTTTGTGCATGTGTGCTGACAAAGTCTAAAATCAAATAAGATTTTTTTTTTTTGCTTGTAGCATTATGAATCTCTCCATTATATCAACAATCACAGGATGGCACCAACATCTTAGAAGGGGGGAGGTTCACATGCTTTGTGTAGGGCTTAACTGATAAGGTACAAAGGTCTTGAGTTGGGAGGAAGCACTTTTATTGACCTAATGGTCACCCCTAACAAAATTTCTTTCTTTAACAAATATAGGGGCAGCTAGGTGGCACAGTGGATAGAGCACCGGCCCTGGAGTCAGGAGTACCTGAGTTCAAATCCGACCTCAGACACTTAATAATTACCTAGCTGTGTGGCCTTGGGCAAGCCACTTAACCCCATTTGCCTTGCAAAAAAACCCTAAAAAAACCAAATATAACAAGAAGCACATCCTAAGTTGAGGGTCACTAACCCTGATGCATAAGTACAGGAGCAGCTTTATAAAATTTTACCTTCTGTTTTATGACTCTGTATGTTTCACCAAAATTCTACTTTATGTCCTATTTCTAACCAGGCCCCACACATGCATGACCACAAGTTTAGAGAATCTAATAAGCTCATATGTTAATCTAATTCCATTTGTTCTTATTTAAAGATCAAACTCTGGAGGCTAACATATGTTAGCTTAATTCCCATCTTATTAGGACAAACTCTAGAGGTTAACACATGTGAGTTTAATTCTTTATTAAAGCAAAACTCAAGAATGTCAATGATACGAATATACAAACAAATATAGCTTGAATAGAGTCTGCAGACAGGTAATGAACTGGGCCTCATTGTCTAGTAAGAATATATTGTTCTGGCTCTGAATTTGTGAAATTATTCAATCATAACTCTCAACAAATGTCAAAATGGGCTTATTCAAGAGTAAATTCAAGCTAATAAGTATGTGAGATCAGAAACTCTTGATCTATTTCCAAAGAAACATTGTAAATTGAAGGAGTGGAAACCAGGTGGGAAGTTTAAGGATGCTTCACCTGGCAGGCTGAAAAGTTATGATGCTTGTGCTGCTGCCATTAGACAAGGGGGAAAGCAGACCCATAAAGAGGAAAAAGGTCCATTTACTATTTCCTTCTCCAGGATAAAACAGCTGCTGAGGATTGGTAAATGTTTCCTTCCTGGAGCACCTTCAAAATGAGGGGAAAAGGTGCCAAAAGAATAGATAAAAGAAAATGATGTAGATGTTTAACAAACCCTTTCTGAGTAAGGAAAACAGATGGTGGGGTGGGGAAGAAAGCTGGATGTATCCATCCCTTGGGGAGGCCAGTAGACAAACTTTTTAACTTGTTTTAATTATCAAAGAAAACCAAAAACAATACCACTACCCTGCTAATTTGGAAAGCGAAACTTGTCTTTCCACTGCCAAGGGTAAATCAAATTTACTAAAGAAATGAATATACAGGTAAAGTATGAGATAATTCATTGAAGAGAAGGCATTTCAGAGCCTTGTGAAGGAAGGTTGGTTCACTGAATAGCAAAACCTCAGAGGTGGAAGGGCTCTTCTCAACGAACCTATATTTGATAAAGGAAAACTCCCAATTATACATCTGACATCCTATATCCTTTGCTTGAGGACCTTTGGTAATAGAAATTCAGTAAGTTCCAAGGTCCCAGCCTATGTCACTTTGCAGAAGTTATGAGAAAGTCAAATTCTTCCCCCACTCCTGCCATACCCTACTTATACATTAAGTATAAATTTATTTGTTGGTTCTTTATATAAAGACTATATAATCTTCACATTTCAAGCTTCGCCTTCCTACAGTCATACAGAAGAAGACTAGTCCCTCTTCCATTTGACAGTCTTTCAAGTGTCTGAAAACAGCATGTTCTAACTGAATCTTCTCTACTCCAAACAGAACATCTCCACTTCCTTCAATCAGTCCCCATGTGCTATAGATTCAAGGTTCTTTTCTATACTAGTCCTTCACATTTTCTGGACTCTCTCCAGTTTATCAGAGGGCCTCTTTATATTGTGTTTCCTAGAACTGATATAATCTAAAAGTTCCATCTAGTCTGATTAAGTTCCATTATCGCTTATTCCTGGAAGCTAATTTTCTTAGTGGAGCCAAAGATGTTATTAGTTTTGTTTTGTTTTGTTTTGTTTTTGGTTTCCACATTACATTCTTGACTCAATTTTTTTTCCCAGGAAAAAAATGCTATTTAACTAGGCTTCCCCCATCTGGAACTTGCAAAGTCAATTAAAAAAAATTAAATTTTATTTAAGGCAATAGGGTTAAGTGACTTGCCCAAGGTCACACAGCTAAGGCAAATATTAAGTCCTGAGGCCAGATTTGAACTCAGGTACTCCTGACTCCAGGGCCAGTGCTCTATCCATTGTGCCACCTAGCTGTCCGTAAAGTCAGTTTTTTTTTATAATTAAGGTAAAAATTCAGTTTTTCCACAAATAAAAACAGTGGGGAGTAGGGAGTGGGGTAGGAAGAATTTTTAAACTTTTAAATTTTTTTCTCATTTTTTTCCTGCTTATAGTTCTTTCACTGTTTGATTAATGCAAAAATATGTTAAGCCTGATTTTACATGTACAACCTATAACAGAGTATTTGCTGCTATGGGGAGGAGGCTGGAAAGGGAGGGTGATGAAAAATGCAGAATTCAAAAACTTGTAAAAGGATGAATGTTGAAAACTATCTTTGCATGTAATTGGAAAATAAATAATAAAGGGAAAAATTAAGGTAAAACTTTATATTTGTTCCTGTTAAATTCATCCCATTTGATTTGAGCCAGTGTTCTAGCCTTTCCAAATTTGTATATTCTGACTCTTACCATTCACAGATATTAGCTATCCCTACAAAATTTGTGTAATCTGCAAATTTGCAGGCCATCTTTGTTTTCATCAAAGTCACTGATCATACATTAAAACATCAGGTGACCAGGTACAAGTCCATGGGACATTTGCCCAAATATTTGTCAGTTCTTTGCAAGTTGACATCAAATGAATGACTAATCTTAAAGATAGGTCAGATAGTTCCAAATCCATTTAATTTTGCTATTGTCTAGATCACAGTTTTCCATTTTTTCCTGTAAGAGTAGCTTGAAGATAATCTGCCCAAATGTGGAGAAACTCTACCTATATCACTCTCCCTGATTATTTAACATTTTAGCAACCTTCTCACTAAAGGAAATAATGTTAATCTGGCATGACCTGTTTTGTTGAAGCCATGCCTATAGCTTATCATTACTTTATCCTTCTAAAAGGTATTTACTAGCTATTTATACAATTATAACTTATACAAAGGACAAAAAAATCAAGCTCATTGATCTATAATGTATAGATTTCTTTCCTTCTCTCTCTCTCTCTCTCTCTCTCTCTCTCTCTCTCTCTCTCTCTCTCTCTCTCTCTAATATTAGGACAATATTTATCCATTTCCTGTCTTACAGGATCTGTCTTAGCCACTTCTTTTGGCATCCTAGGATTGGGAGGCATTTGGATTCAGGTGACTTAATTCATCAAGGGGAATCTAAGTCTCTTCTTATTTAACTTGTAAGCCAGGTTTCTATTATTCATTTTTTGCTCTGTCTTTTTTTTAGTTTAAAGATAATTTTCTTTGGTAGACCAAACCTTCTCTTTCTTTTCTTGTAAAATTCCATCCATCCTGATCCCTTCTCTGTTCTTTCTTTTCCTTACAATAACTTAAAAAAACCCAAAATACAAAAATCTCCCAACATTGTTGTCCCTATCTTTCCTTGCCAACCTCAACTAATTATGAAATTTGGAGTTCATAACACTATTAAAAATTAAAATTTTATCGATGTACTTCATTTTTTATATTGCCAACATTTCCCAATATTCTCATTCCCTTCTCCCTCTCAGAGAGCTCATAAAATATAAGAAGAAAACAAAGTACATCAGCAAAAACGAACCAACATATTGAAAACATCTGATACTCTGTATAATGCTCCATCATCCCTCCCTTCTCTTTAAAAAAGAGAGTGTGTGTGTGTGTGTGTGGGGTGGGGGGTGGGGGTGGGCAGGGATACTCTCTCCTAGCTCTTCTTTGGAACCAAACTTGACTACTATCATTTCACTGAATCGAGGTAGATTGTTTTGTTGTAATTATTTTTCCATTTTCATTGCTGTAGTCACTGTGTATATTAATTTTCTTGTTCTGCTTACTTTGCATCAATTCAATTAAGTATTTCTATGCTTCTCCACATTCTTGTATTCACTATTCTATATCCTTGCGTACCATAACTATCAATGGACATTGACTTTGCTTTCAGTTTGTGATGTAAGATTTGATCTTATAAATATTTTGGTGTGTATTTAAATGAATATTTGAAATAAAATTTCAAAAAATATTCATTAGTTTGTGAATTCCTCTAGGACAGGAACTGTCTTTTGTTTTTCTTTGTATCCCCAGTGCATAGCACAGTCTGTATAGTAGGTGCTTCATACATATTTATTGACTCCTTGACTGACTGTATCCAGGATTCTTTTTATCATTGACATTATTTTTTAGTTTGTTGTTTTGGGTTTTTTGCCAAGGCATTGGGATTAAGTGACTTGCTCAAGGTCACATAGCTAGGTAATTATTGAGTGTCTGAGACTGGATTTGAACTCAGGTCCTCCTGATTCCAGGGCCAGTGTTCTATATACTGTACTACCTAGCTTCCCCCTATCATTGACATTCTTAAGGTATATGTATACCAGTGGGATCTCTGGGTCCAAGTATATTTTAGTCACTATCTTTGCAGAATTCAAAATTGTTTTCTAAAATAGTAAATCCAATTCATAGTTTTATTAACAGTGTTTTAGTGAAACTATCTTTCCACAATTCTTCCTATATTAACTTATACCTGTTTTGACTTCTATATCTCTTATTAGCCTAATTCATTTTATAGTAATGATATATATTTATAATACATATGTGTGTATATATGTACCTAGATATACATACATACATACATACATATATACATACTGTTGACCTCTAATAACAAATCACTGATCATTAGGTGGTACTGACAGCCTGGAGGAGGAAGAAGATTCACATGCTTTTGTGGGACTCTTAGCAAAACTGATAAAGTACAAAGATCCAAGAGGATTCATTCTTCCTGGCCTCTGTCTGAATAGGTATATCTGATACTCCACCCTCCTGAATTGAGGACTGTTCCCTTGATGGATGAAGTCAAAAAGTAGCTTTTCAAATCCTGCCTTCTGAAAGTAGAATGGTATAAAGAATTCCTCTGCAAAATTTCATTTTGGGGGTCTGGCTTTCTAGCAGGGCCCCCCACACTTGCATAATCAGTGAACATGGATAAATATTAATAAACGTGTATGTTCATCAAATTTTGTTTTGTTCTTTCTTGAAACCAAACTCAAAAGGTTAACATTTATCTCTTATTAAAGCAAACTCTATAGGTTATTACATATTTAATTAAATTATTTTTTGATATTCAAACTCATGGAGGTCATCAATGCAAAGATACATATATTTTTGCACACATACATACATGTATACAGAAGTGATCAGAGTTAAGTGACTTGCCTTGGGTTTTAAAGCTAGTAAGTATCTGTTTGGAACTCAGGTCCTCCTGACTCCAGGACTGGTGTTCTATTAGCTGCACTACAAATCTATGCTACACTTTTGTTTTCATTCAGTTACCTACTCTTATTTCCCTCTCTGAGAATATCTTTTAAAAATTGCAGTTGGTTGATGAGTTTTCCATGCAGCTAAGCTAGTATCATCAAAAAGCATTTTTTCCTATTCAGCTTTGGTTTTTTTAATTTAGAATTGTATTCTTAAGAATTTACAAGTTGCGGATTCTCCTCAGGGAAGCAATGTAAGCAGAAACAAATTAGAGTATCTCATTCACAGCTACTGTAAGAAGGGTGAAAAAAAGGAGCACTAGACTAGGAAATGATCAAGAAACTCAAGAACAAATTACAAGTGAACTTTACCTCCTCAGGTTCTCACAAAGAGAGAAACAGAAGTTAATGGGCCTTGGAAAGAGACCAGATAAATAACTCCAGCTTGGGAATGCAAGGTAAGTCTCTCAGCTGACCATGGTTAAACTAAGGAAGCCTACAGCTGAGAACTGTTCTTCATTCTTGAAGAAGATCATGTCATCAGGGAGGTGATGCTATGACAAATACATATATGGGATTTGATTGAGAGGGGCTGTTGTATATGGGAGACAGGGAGAATGCAGCCTGGACTTGGGTCTAGGCAAGGATACACAGGGCATGAATCTGTGTTTTTTTGATGCCAAAGCAAGGCTGGAAAGACTTTGAGTCTCTAGTCCCAGAGCACAATTATCAAAAGGTACCATAGATCTTAACACCCCTAATAGACCACCCCAGGTTCATTCTGAATGGAACTACTCCTAATGTCCTTGAAGGACAATTATCATTTCTCAGACCACAATTAAAGAAGATTAGGATGAACGAAGATTCCAGTATTTCTCCCAGAACTACTCAGAATCCAACCTAAACTCAAAGTTATGAATCAGAAAACAAGGATAGAAAAATGAATAAATAGAAGAAAACATCAGTGCTGAGAAAATATTATAGTTCTAGATATATCTAAGGCATAGAATTAGAAGATAATGATAATGATGTTTGACTTTCATTCTCAAAGAAGACTTTGGCATCAGGGAGATCATGCCATGATATAAATGTGAATTGGATTTGAGTGCTGTGCTGTCACTAGCCTTACTTTCTCCTCTAGTGTCATCTGGGTCAAGTAACCAAAGATGAATCAGCATGACTAGAGATAGCACTGGATGCCAAGCAATAAGAGTTAAGTGACTTGCCCAAGGTCACAAAGCTTGTAAGTATCTGAGATCAGATTTGAACTCAAGACCTCATGATTTCAGGGCCAGTGTTCTACCCACTGTGCAACCTAGAAGGTAATAATGCCACATCATCTACAAGCAAAACAAGAGCATAGATTTGTCACAGTTTTAACTGTAATTTTTAGAAGAAACAATACATATTATATTTTAAATGAAAGGAAAAACTCTAAAGTAAGAATGAGAAAGGGAACTCTCAAGGAAAGAATGAGATAAGGAATAGCTTAATGTAGTAGTTGAAAAAATAAGCTCTTTGTAAGTTAGATTGAATCAGAAAGATCAATGCTTTTATTTTTTAGATTACAAATGTATAGTCATGAAACATTACTTTAATAGTCATGTTGTGAAAGTAAACATAATCCCCCCCATAAAGAGAGAGGAAACTAAAGAAAAATAAAGTGGGAAAAGAAAAAAACAGTGTGCTTCAATCTGTATTCAGATACCATCTGCTTTTTCTGTGTGGTGATAGTGTTCATTATTATAAGTCCGTCAGTGAAATTGCTTCAATATTTTTCCCACAGTTGCTATTGCTAGTTCTATTTTCCTACATCCTATTCCCCCACCCCCATTTATTCTGTTCTCTTTCTCCTTTTACCCTAGACCCTCCTCAAAAGTGTGTTTGACACATTATGTCTTCAAATTCAACTCCCTCCTATGCCTTGTCTATATATGCTTCTAACTGCCCTAATAAATGAGAAGGTTCATAGGAGTTATCCAAATGATCTTCCCATGGAATATGAGCAGTTCAATATCATTAAATCCCTCAGAATTTGACCTTCCTAACCAACCTCTCCATGCTTCAACTGAGTCCAATACTTGAAGTTCAATCTTTTTGTTCCTGTTTTCAACAGGAAAGTTTGAAAATCCCCTATTTCATTGAATGTCCATCTTTTCCCTTGAAAGAAAATGTTTAGTTTTCCTGCGTAGATGTTTCTTGGTTGTAATCCAAGCTTTTTTCCTTCCATATTTGATATTTGAAGTGTTTCTTTCTAAACTACTTGTATTATTTTCTCCTTGACTTTGAAATTCTGAAATATGGCTATAATATTCCTGGCAGTTTTCATTTTGGGTTCTCTTTCAGGAGGTAATTGGTGGATACTTTCAATTTCTATTTTATCCTCTGCTTCTAGGATATCAGGACCATTTTCCTGGATTATTTCTTGAAAAAATGAAGTCTGGGTTTTTTTGTCATGATTTTCAAATAGTCCAATAATTTTTAAATTATCTTTTCTTGATCTGTGTTCCTGGTAATTTGTTTTATCCAATGAAATATTTCACATTTTCTTCAAGTTTTTCAAACTTTTGTCTTTGTTTTATTGTTTCTTGATTTCTCACAGTCATCAGTTTCTCTTAGTTACATTCTACATTTGAAAAAATTATTATTTTTTTAAGTAATTATTTCCTTCATAGATCCTTTATATATCCTTTTCCATCTGGCCAATTCTTTTTTAAGCCATTCTTTTTCTCAATTGACCTTTTGGACTGCTTTTTCCATTTGATCCAAACTGGTTTTTAACATGTTATTTTTCTTCCCTATTTTTTTTGGTAACCCTTCACCAAGATGCTGACTTAGCTTTCATGTTTTTTCCACGTCTCTCATGTGTCTTCCAAATTTTTCTTCTACCTCCCTTATTTGATTTTCAATTTTTTTTAGCTCTTCTATAGCCTAAGACCAATTTCTTGGATGCTTTGGATTCAGAAACTTTGACTTTCTTATCTTCTGAGTGCATATTTTGATTCTCCATGGGACCAAAGCAATTATCTATGGTTATATTTTTTTCCTTCTTTTGTTTGTTCATTTCCTAGTCCATGACTTGATTTTAGTTCTTTGTTAAAGTGAGGCTCTGCTCCCAGGGGAAGACTTTCCTAAGCTTTTGAGGGCTTTTTTCCCAGCTGTTTTCAGGGACATACTTCAATACCTCCAAGGTCTTATGAGAGGCTCTGACTGCTCTCCTGGCCTGTGCTTTGTTTTGTGGGTGATCACAAGCATTTTCCTCTGCTGTGGTACCATGAGGAAGGTCCCTGCTCTGCTATGGCAGCAAATCTCTTTTTACTGAGACTGGGACCTCAGACTGCAACCTAGATCTGAGTATGGGCAAAGCAACAGGGTCCTGCCTCAGGGATATGAAAGGTACCTCTGCAATCTCCCCTCCCATTACTGCTCTGGGAGCAGCTGCCGGGTGGCTCCCTGCCAGAGCCACCAGGCCTACTCTTGGTTCCTATGGCCAGGTTTGCATTGGACTGGGCTCCCCTTTCACTCTGGTTATAAGAAATTGTTGAGGGTCGTAGGAAGGTCCTCTTGCCCATGTACACCAATGGCCTACTTACCTGGGTTGCCTTTCTGGATCTTCCCTTCTGTTTCCTATGTTTTGGCACTTCCTGGATCATTGTATGAGAGCACTAGCCTGAGGAAGTAAACTTTTATCACCTGTTGTCCATGAGCACTGGAGCATTGTTTGACTTGTAGTTAGACTATGCCATGGGATTGGAAGTAAAAAAGGGTATTTAAGCACTTGCTTGGGGTTGAATAAATTGAGAACTTGCCATCTATATTTCCCGCTGTATGGTGCACTGGCTACATGAGTCCTTTGGCCAGCAGAGAACTGTTCTCAGCTTGCACTGAATGTGATATGAGACAGAGATGGTAAAGTACTCCAAATTTTACTAGGGTCACACAGCAGTTTATATCCTAGTCTACTTCGGTACTTGAGGACAACTCATCCTACCAGCTTAAGCACCAATCATATTAAAGATTACACCTTGGTTAAACAGTTACACATTCTTATGCATACTTCATTTCTCTTGCTATAATGCAATTCTTGATTAATGTCAGGAGATACAAAGGAGCTGGGTCGTGCTGATCTTATGGAAAAGTAAAGGGGTTTGGGTCATGCTGGTCTCTTGAGAAATGGAGTCTGTGTGTTTGCAAAACAACAAGAGGCCAACAGGGTCTTCAAACCATTAACTTCGTCATTTCACAACTATGGTCCTCAAGGATCCCTAATACCCCACCTCTTCAGTGTTTGCCTGAGAATTTGACTACAGTTGGACTGAGTCAAGTAATAGGTTATGAGTCAAGACATAGATTATGAGTAAAGTATAAGTTAACCGGCTGGCACACAACATCTGGTGTGGCAGAGAATTCCTATGAGCTTCCCAGTTGTCCTTGGAAATCCCTGGGCTGAGAGATTTGGAAACTGTCATTGCTTCTACTGACCCAGGCACCCCCAGGGACCCACGTGCCCCAAGGGTTGTTCCCAGATGGTGAGAGCCAGTTTGCTCTGGCATGGCTATGCTGTGCTGTAGGCCCTTTCTACCTCAGTGAAATGGACCTTTTGGGGCTGGAAAATTGTTTCACCTTTTTTGTTGGTTCTGCCACTCTAGAATTAGTTTAGAGTCATTATTTAAAGGTATTTGGAGTGATCTGGGGAGAGCTTGCTGGAGTTCCTGCCTCTACTCTGCCATCTTGGCTCCACCTCCCAAAGACTCTTTTTAGACAAAAATAAATACAAGAACACATTCAAAAGATTGAAAACTCAAAAAAAATCAAAAGCAACTCTTAAATTAAACAACAACAAAACCTTGAAATTTTAAACAGGTAAACAAAATAAAACGTATGAATTATTGAACTACTTGAAAACCTCAATCAAAAAGAAGACAAGAAAGGCAGCTAGGTGGCACAGTGGATAGACTCCTGGAGTCAGGAGTACCTGAGTTCAAATCCGACCTCACACACTTAATAATTACCTAGCTGTGTGGCATTGGACAAGCCACTTAACCCCATTGCCTTGCATAAACATAAAAAAAAGACGAGAAACAATATTTTCAAAAAAATCATGAATGAAAACTACTTGATCCTATTAGAACAGTGATATAAAGAACAGAGTGTATAATTACTTCCTCAAAGAAACCAAAAGAGAAAATTAGGGAGGTCATATACAAAATCCAGAACTTAGATTTTTAAAGAAAAAAATACTACACAGCCAGAAAGAAAGGTTTTCAGCAATAAGATACCAGAGTGAGAATCTCCAAAACCTCTGAAGGAGAGGAGATCTTGGAATAAATCTCTCTATGATGTTAGAGATATAAAATGGATCTCTATTGAAATAATTTTAAGGGGATCAGGCTATACATTAATCTCATTTTCCTTTGAACCACTTAAAAGAGGGTTTATATTATACAAATGATGTTTGAGGAAATGACTAAATGTAATGGGGATCTAAATAATTGAATCCTAAAAAATTGATGAATCAAAGAACAAATCATTAGAAAAAATAATTTTATCAAGAAAAATGAAAACAATGGGATAAATACCAAAACGTGTGGGACTCAACCAAAGCAATCCTAAGGGGAAAATGTATATTTGTAACCAATTTAATCAACCAAAGAAAGAGAATGGATTCACAAACAAATTGAATATGGAGCTAAACACCTAGAAAACCAACAAATTATGAAAAAGACCAAACTAAACACTATTAAAATAGTACAGAAAAATCAAACTTCTGTTTAACTTAAACGAAAGCACAAACAAGTAAAACATATTGAATTAATTGACAAGCAAAACTAGAATATTACTTTTTGAAACAGCAATGATAAGTTAATCTGATTTTTAAGAGAGAAAATTTCCCTTTCTTCCTGGGCTAAATTCTCCTGTAGAACTTATGATTCTTTGGGAGTCTATGGAATTATCCTTATCCTTTCTTTGAACCCATTTGAAATTTGTTCAGTCAAGCCTTCCTTTTCTCTTTTCTCATAAAGTCTTTGAATAAGTGATTATTTCCCTCAAGAGCTCCTAATATTTCTATTCCATTAACTAATTCCTCCTTATTTGGGAGAACAAGACCCACTGTAGTCTTTTCCCTTTTGAAGGTTCAAATGCTGACACTGCAAGTCACTTGTTCTATCTGAACCTTTTCTTCCTGGTCCCATTTCCTTGTCCATTAACTAGGGATACCAGTAATAACTGTCTCAGATAATTTATGCAAAATATTTTGCTGATATATTGTTCAGTTATTTATATATTGTCTCCCCATTAAAATGATTTGAGAGAATTTGAGGGAAGGGACCATAATATTTTTACTATCTTCAAATCCAGAGTCTTAGAAGAGTAAGTCTTTATACTACTTATATAGTAAAATCTCAATAATGTTAACTGACCAATTTTGCAAACTTATATGTGTTCTATCAATTTTCTTCTAAATTTGCAAATTTTATTATTGTTCAGAAATGTCAGATTTATTTATATCTTGATATAATGGTTATTCAAGTCTGATTCTAGGATCATGGGGTTTAGAACTAGAAAGGAAAACTGAGATCTTGTACAATCAATTCATTTTTGAATATGTGAAAACTAAAACTAAGTCATAAAACAAAAGGATGATGATGCCTGGGTTTGTCCCATGTCCTTCAAACTATTGTGATTACATACCCTATCAGAAAAAAATGAATATTATTCATATATATATATATATACATATATTTGTTGTTGTTATTTTAGTTTGATTCAACTCTTTTTGATCTGATTTAGTGTTTTCTTGGAAAATATACTGGAGTAGTTTGCCATTTCCTTCTCAGGTTCATTTTTTCTTTGCAAGGCAAATAGAGTTAAGTGGCTTGCCCAAGGCCCCACAGCTAGGTAATTGTTAACTGTCTGAGGCTAGATTTGAACTCAGGTACTCCTGACTCCAGGGCTGGTGCTCTATGCGCCACCTAGCCGCCCCCTCAGGTTCATTTTTACAGATAAGAAAACTGAGGCAAAGCGGTTTAAGCAACTTGAGCAGGGTCACAAGTCTAGTAAATGAGATTATATTTGAATCAGGTCTTCCCAACTCCAGGCTCAACCCATTATTCATTGTGCCCACGGAGCTGTCCTAATACATATATATGTATATACACAAAAATAAATTTCATAATATACTGCTGGATTATGATATTATGTACATCATAAATAGAAAAGCAAATCTAATAGAAAAGCCCTCTTCAAAAAGCACCCCATCTTCTTCTAGTTCTCAATTTGGATTCCAAGAACTAAGATTTTAAAAATATTTTGCTAACTGCATTTATATAACTAGTTTCCTTTATAATTGTATGTATTTTACTTTAGCATTTAAGAACTTTACTTTGATAATGGGCAAATAGATGTACCAGATAGCCAAAGGGGTCTATGATACAGAAAGAAAAAAGAAAAGAAGTCTGCTCTAGATTTTTTCCAGCTTCTTCCTCCATACAAAAATGTCCCTATACTATATCTGATTCCCACTAGACCCTGATGTCTTCTGGTTAGCAGCTAACTAAACAAATAAATTAATTTATGAATGAACTTGGTGAATACTCCCTGTTCCCCCATACGATTGTAGTAGATTACAGTATTTATGACATCAAAAAAGATAAAAAACAAGTCTAACATGTCATTCCATCTATCTGGGTTGCTGACCATCTATATTACAATCTTGTATAAGAGAGATCCAGAATCCAGTTGCCTATACAAATGTGCAACACTTTGGCTGTATTCCCTTTTAGATTAGATGTAAAGACCCACATCTGTAGCATTTTTCAAAGCAGCCATGGGGATGCTGGTTTTGAAAGGGCTATTTAATCCTGAGCCAAAACTCCTTCTCCAGTGCCAGGTTCATCCTTTCATATGCCTCAGAGACTAAACTTTGCTAGTCTCAAGACTGGTTTCCTTTCCCTTCCTCTCAAGCTTACTAGTCAAAGTATAATATCTTTGCATGAGTCTTTTCTAGTGAATTTGATGGGGCTTGTTGCCCAGCATGGATCCTCTATGGTCAATGACATCCGCTATATGATATGCTTTCTTTCTTTTTTCTTGACATGTGTCATCATTCAGTTCAGAATGATGAAAAATATCATGGAGTCAAAGTGAAGAAAACAGACTTCTAGTTCTGCCACTAACTAGCTCATAACTAGCTAAGAAAATAAATTCAAATACTAAGAAATTTCTGCCCTATTCACATTTACTTCATCTATGTATTGGTGCAGGAGTTCTTATCTTGGACTCCATAAAAATTAAAAAAAAACCTAGTTCAATACCATTGGTTTTCTTTGGAATAACATGCATTTATTTTATTGTTTATTTTTTTAAAAACATTATTCTGAGGAGGGGTCAACAGGCCTTACCAGATTGTCAAAAGCATTCATTACACAAAAAAGTAAAGAATATGAGTTCTAGGGAATGAAATCATATTTATGAGAATATTGCTATTATAGTAAAGCAAAAAGGGAATGTCTCTCTTGTAAATTGAAACTGCTCTAGTATTTCAGTGCATTTAGCAGGGCTGAATTCCTCATTCTAGGATTATCTAATACAAAAAAAAGGAGAAGAGAATATAGGGGTGATGAAGTAGCAGCAGAAAATGTCAATAAGAAAAAAGAGAAAGCATTAATTTAGGTTTAGGACTTGTGTTAAATCAATTCTACATAAAATCTGTTTCTAAATTATAAAGACTTCTTTCAGTTTCTTGTGGTACCTACTTTAGCTTCTTACACCCACCTAGTAAACCCTATTTGGTTGATCACAATAATAGCAGACATTTTAAAGGCACATCATCGCATTTGGTCTGAGGCTGGGATTTGAAGATGAGGAGAGAAAACATTTCAGGCATAGGAGAAAGTCAATGAAAATATAGAGTTGAAAGATGATGTATCCTGTGAGAGAAAAAGCAAGGAAACCTGTGCCACTGGATTGAAGAGTAAGTGGTGGCATAAGGAAACTGGAAAGGTATAGAGGAACGAGGTGATGACGTAATGTCTATCTTTAGGAGGATAGATAGAGAATTTTATATTTCATCCTGAAGGTGATAAAGGGCTACTGAAGTTTATTGAATTGATTGAGGGGGTTGATGGTGGCATAGTCAGACCTGCTCTTTAGAAAGATGAGTTTGACAGCTGAGTAGGGGATGGATTGGAGTAGAGGCAGCTTAGAGGCAGGACAGTAAACTAGCAGGTTATTGTAAAAATACAAATTTGAGGTGATAAGATACAGCACCAGGGTGGTGGCAGTGTCAGAGGAGAGATAGGGGCATATATGAGAGAAGTTATAAAGATACAAAGGACAGACCATGGCTAGAAATAAAAAGAGAGAGTAAGAAATTGAACCTGGGGATGGCTAAGTGGCTCAGCAGATAGAGCACTGGCTTTGGAGTCAGGAGTACCTGAGTTCAAATCCAGCCTCAGACACTTAATAATTACCTAGCTATGTGGCCTTGGGTAAGCCACTTAACTCCATTTGCCTTGTAAAATCCTAAAAAAAAAAAAGTTGAACCTGGTCACAAAGTTGCCAGTCTGGGTGACTAGGAAGATGGTGGCAATAATGGGGAAGGGGAAGTTAGGAATGAGGGAGGGTAGAGAGAGTAAGCTAATGAGTGTCAAAGACTTTTATTTCTGATTTCCTTTCTTTTTGTCTTCAACGTTATCTACAAGACCATGCATGCTTCCTATTAATAGAACACATCTAACTAGGAGGTTGATATGTTAGCATTAAAAGACATGATAGAATGTTTTGTTCAAAGGAAGAAAGATGAAAACCGACTGAATTTAAGCTCCTTCAGGGCAGGGACTTTTTCGTTTTTGGTTTGTGTTCCTATAGATTAGCATCATGCCTTGTGCCTTTTTGTTGTTCCAATCTGTGGCCCTCTCCTAGTAGAGATGAACAAAAATAAAAACTGTTCTACCACTTTTGACTTACAGTATTGAAAGGCTACTTGGAGACCACAAAGGTAACTTAGTAGTACATCATAGAAGCTGAACTTGAACCCAAGATTTACTGGATTAAATCATCTCTCTAGCCGCTAGGTCATCTAGATAAAGAGAGAGACAGAGATAAAAGAACCATCAAGGAGAGGTGACTGGGCCAGAGAGAGAGGTGACTAGCTGACAGCAGGGGTCCAACCCAGATTTTTATGGGCTTGCCCCTTATCCAGAGGACAAAAAGTAAATTCCCTTCCCCCTTACTGGACCCCAAATTAGGTAGAGGGTTGAAGAGGAAATCAGGTTACAAATTTTTCCTTAAACAGTGAAACAATGGTAGTCCATTTACTTCTCAAGAGTAGGGAACCTCCACCCTTTTTAGTAAGATTTAATAGCGTTTAAGATTACAAATTTTGTTTCTGCTAGTTTACAATTCTCTACATCTAGTCAATTTACATCTCAAGAGCAGGAACCTGCCACCCATTTTACAAGATTTAACAGACAGATTCTGTTTCTGTTATATTCATAATTCTCTACATCTTTTCCCTACATCAATCCTGTTCTATTTTATGAGTAAATTCTCCCTGAGGATATTAACCGGTTCTAGATGCTGAGAGAGGTGTTGCTTGTGACTAAAAGAACATTGTGAGTCAATAGTAACTTGTTAATCAAATTTGAATAAAATTCATTTTTCTTCATTGCATTATTTCCTAATTGAAATCTGAAGGTTCTGTTTTATTAAAAAAACTAATACAATAGACAAACCTTTGGTTAATCTGATTTTTTTAAAAAGAAAGAAGATAGCTAAATTACTAGTATCAAAAATAAAAAGGGTGAACTAACCACCAATGAGGAGGATATTAAAGAGGATAATTCAGAGCTACTTTGCCAAACTGTATGCCAATAAATTGGATAACCTGAGTGAAATGGATGAATATTTACAAAAACACAAACTGCGGAGAGTAACAGAAGAAGAAATAAATTATTTAAATAACCCCATTTCAGAAAAAAAGAAATTGAAGAAACCATTAATAAACTCCCAAAGAAAGTCTCCAGGCCCAGATGTATTTACAAGTGAATCCTACCAAACATTTAAGGAACAATTAATTCCGATTCTACATAAACTATTTAAAAAAGAGAAGTTCTGCCAAACTCCTTTTATGACATCCACATGGTGTTGATACCTAAACCAGGAAGAACCAAAACACATAAAGAAAATTATATACCAATCTCATTAATGAATATTGATGCAAAAATCTTAAATAAAATTTTAGCAATGAGAAAAAAAGAAGTCTGAAGGTGCTGGCTAAAAGCTAAAGGAAGAAAGTGGGGCTTTCTCTTAGCAACTGTCCTTTATATAGGATCTTTGAAACAAGAAATCCAGCTTCTTTCAAATCTCAACTATGGACTGTAAATTGCAGGCAGGCTAAGTCTGAGGAATGGTCATCCATTCAACAAACAAAGTAACTAAATTGTGCCACAGAAAGAAAAATTCACATGCAAAAATTACAGTTTATAAAAGCAAAGAAAAAAGAGCCAATGCATAATTTTTTTTTCACTTGAGGAAGAGAAGTTTAGGAAATGTATAGATTATCTTTTCTTAGAAGTAGAGCAAATTGCTACTGTCCTTGTGCAAAACTGAAGGAGAAGGAAGAAGTTTGTTTGCTTTTTTTCCTCAGTCCTTTCAATAACCTTTCAGCATTTCTTCTTTCCTTCTCCAAAATATTCAAACCCTTAGGCTTCCCTACCAGCTGACTTTATCTAACAAGATAAGCTAATTTTAGGTTGGCTGTTAAATGGCCTATAATGACTTAATGAGTCACTTTTCCCAAATAACATTCTCTGTGTAGGGGAACATAGTCTAAATCTAAAATAAGTAATAAGGTTGGCCCTGGGATTGGCTATTATAATTAGGGCAAGGAAGGACCTTCTTTATAGCAGTTTTCAAATTGGACCACACAGAGACAGTACACTTTTTGTCTTTGAAAAAATCTGTTTGTCAGGTGATACCTGGGTTCAAAATCTATCTCTGACACAGGCTTTGCAACCTTGGACAAATTGCTTCACCTTTCTGCATCTCAGATTCCTCATATGTGATAATACCTGCAGTATACTACCTGATAGTGCTGTTATAGGACTCTAATGAGACAAATGTCAGTGCCTTGTAAACACAAAAGTAATATATAGAATATATTAGGTGGGAACTGAATAACACCATTGGAGAACTATGGTGTTATTCAATTTAATAACCATTTATTCAATGCTGTTATGTAGATAACATTGGATTTTATTCTTTAAACAAAAATGACAAAATCTAATCTGTCCCTCCCTTCATGGAGCCTTCCCATTGTGGGAAGTGGGAAAGAAGAGAAAAATAGATCTCAAGGGTTGCACAAACATGTAAATGCAAACTATATACAAAGTATTTTCTAGAGAGGGAGCCCACTTTGTTTTTCCTAAACAGGAGAAGGCAAAATTTGACTCTGGTGTCTTGGATGTCTTCTGAAAACCAAACAACTTAAAATTACTGATTATGAAGCCTAGACATCATCAAAACTTAAGCTACAGCTTCAGTATTCTGTCCATTTCTGGTCACCTCATTTTAATCAAGACATATGATGGGTTAGAGAATGTCCAGAAACAGGATGATCGGTTTTGTGTTGTTGATCAGATTGTTCACATAAGATCAGTCATTTTATGCTACAAAGGATGGTAAAAATTCATCATTCCAAGACCACCCCTCTCCTCCTCATTTTAAAAATGAAGAAAGTAAGGTAGGTTCAGAGAAGTTGTCATTGCCTAAGGTAACAGAGTTATTTTATTATCCAGCTACTAATCAAGTTGAACTCGATGACTTCTCAGGTCCCAAGTAATTGGAACAGTATTAATGATATAACATAGCTTTGCAGTAAGTCAATTAACAGTCCTAGTTTGTTACAGATTGAGTCCAGTATTGCCATAATTCTCTGGAAGTCCTGGACTCTGGAAGAGACTGTTCTGAATATTGCAGACAGTCAACCCAAACACGGAAGTCTGTCTGGGAAGACTAGCTTCCCAGAGAAGAAGGGAGTCTGTGTTAAGGAAAGCAGTTCTCTAACTCTTTCCCTTTCTTTCGAGTGATGAATGTTGAGAAGTTGTTTTTGGAATTTTTCCCTTTCTGCCTCATTCACCACACAGAATTACAGAGTAGTGGAAAGAACATGGTAGTCCAAAGAGGCCTGGGTTCAAATTCTTCCCCTGGCACTTTATAAGACTGTATGACCATGGCTAAGTTACTTCCCTTTCCTGAATTTCAGTTTCCTCATCTGTAACAAGAAGATGATAACAACTAACTTATGGGGTAAGCGAGACAAGAAATGTAAAATGCTTTGTAAACATTAAAGTTGTATATAAATCAAGAAGGAATCCAATCCATTTTTACCAGCAACTCAAACCACAAAGAAAAGGATAGAT
The DNA here is from genome assembly GCF_037893015.1 of Macrotis lagotis. Classification (NCBI taxonomy): domain Eukaryota; kingdom Metazoa; phylum Chordata; class Mammalia; order Peramelemorphia; family Peramelidae; genus Macrotis; species Macrotis lagotis. Next base: position 583,410,310 of record NC_133666.1, read on the forward strand.
TAGAAAATCACAACATTACAAGAAACACACCAAAAGTTATATGAAACAAGTGTTTTAAAAACACCCAAACCATATAGATTATATGGGGAAGCAAAGAAAGGGTGATCAGATTGGAAACTAATATTAAGATTTATAGAGGATGTCCTAAAACTCATAGTAGATTTAAGTTTTAAACCTTAAATAGCTAAGTGTCATAGGTGGGAACTGAATCCATGACTTATTCATTGAGTTCAGAACTTTATTACATTATGCTGCCTCGTAGTCTATCAAGAAAGGCTATAGGGACAAGGAGGGTTTGAGTTGCAAAGTGGCTAAAAATTATGATTTATAGTAATATAGTGCTTTAAGGAAGAGGTGTGAGAATATGCCAAACTCTTGGTTGAGGCAACACAGCACAGATTAAACAAATATTAATCAAAATAAGTAAGAGATATAAATTATTTTAATTTGTGTTTTTCTAAGACAGTTTTGTTCATCAGGGATCCATTTGTATTTGAATTTGAATTTAAGGATTATAAAAGACTTTTCTCATTATAACTCAATGAAGGGGTATTACTTCTGTGGTATGTGAGTGTATTTGGTTTCCACAAGAATGTGAGGGGAGATTGTTAGTTTACATTACAAAGATCATCATCTGCCTGTGATTGTGCCTATGGGTGGGTATGTGAGTGTAAAACAATGGAATTGACCCCAACCTGAACAGACTTGGGATTAGATCAGACCTGCTCCATCTGATCCTGAGTTGACCTAGGATCTCTATCCTTTACCAGTGTGCTTGCTCAAGGAGGTTTACACTCCCCTGGCAGGGCAGGTAAAACATATGGGGGGAGGAAATGTATCATCTAGATTGTGACCCTGGCCAATGATTGGCATGGAAGGGGAGGAGGAAGTCTTTCAAACTGCAAATAAGATGGCATTGTCGTAATTTGGGGCCTCATGAGAGAAGAGGGTCTTGTTTGCAAAGATGAAATAATAAAAGCCATTTTAATCACTCTCAACTAAGTATTTAAAATGACAAGCCACTGATAATATCCCTATTTAACAAAAGAGCAACTGAGAAGGAAAAATGGCCCGCAGTCACATTCTAGAAAAGATTGAGTAAGACTTAGAGTAAGAATTGGGATTATGAATCCATGTTAGCTAGGTAGTGTGGAAAGATTGTTGGATGTGGACTCAGAAGGCCTGAATTCAAATCCGATCTCAGACAGTGGTTAGTTCTATGACCCTAAGCAAAAGATTTAATCTTTCTAAGTCTCAGTTTCTTCATTTATAAAATGGGGATAATAATAGTAGTTGCCTCACAATGTTATGGGAATCCAATGAGATACTCCTTTGCAAACATTAAATCACTATATAAATGCTAATTATTATTTTTATTGTTGTTACATTTAACATTGATGGGAGCAGATAAGGAGGGTATTTCAAGTGGAGTTTAGACACAGGTATTCTTATATAGACTGCACCAGGGATAACAGGTCTCACTGAGGTTTTAGGAATCTGTTCCATGAAGAACATTTCCTTTCATCCTGATTTATTCTGTCTGTGTATACCAAACATTAGAATACAATTTCCTATTAGCCATAAAGATTCATTAGCCTCATTGAGGATGCCAATTCTAGTTGATTTTTAGGCAACTTTAGCAAAGAAGGTTGAGGTGTGTTTGTCTTGGTAATTGGCTGTCCTAATACAGAAGCATCTCACACTTGACAAATGAACTGACTACTCTGGCCCCTTTACTTTTAACCAAAGAGAGTGGTATGTTTTGACTCCTGGGGTAGTCAGGAAACCAGTGTTCTGTTCTGCTTAAAAAAGTTTTCCTTGGGACACCACCCTAGCAACAGAATTCAACCCCTTTTCTGAAGGGCCTCCCTACAAGATCCACCCACAGTAAACATCATGGTCCCCAAATAATTTACTTTGGAAGAAGGGAGGGCTGAGTCACCCACAGTGGGGATAAAACTCTATTTATTGGTTTGTTTTTAATATTGCTTGGAAATGCCATTTGTAATTCTTTTCTCTCTTTTTTTAAAAAGGATAATATAATTTAACCAGACATGCTTCCTCCCAAATTACAAGATCAAAAGGAGTTACTTTAATTTATTTATTACTTTAATTATATATTAGGACTGATGTTGAGCTCAAGATGTATTGATAAAATAAAATGCAAGATAGCATGTGAAGTGGGAATGGCCCAGACACTTGGGTTTTAGGCAACAAATATGGTTATTGAAATATAAGATCCTAAAGAAATAAGCTGTTTTGCCATTTACCAGAAGGGGCAATTTACTTGATTTGGAGGTGGAGGATCACAGAATATTGGGTCTTCAACCATTTATTGCCCAGAGAGAGAAGTTAATTGGCTTGCCTGGTAAGCAGAAAATTTCAAGAGTATAGAATATCAGGTAAGCAAGTTCTAAAATAGGTCACTGTTAGTTGAAGATTTCAAGGGAGTTCTTGGTTATTGACTATTTCTTAAACATTCTTCTCCATCTCCCTCCTGACTTTTCTGGCTTCTGTCAAAACTCAGCTCACATCTCAGTTTCGTGAAGAGGTCTTTCCCAAATGCTTCTCTCCCTTTATCTACTCTTTATGAATTTTATAAGCATGTACATCATTATTTGTATGTTTTCTCCTTCATTAAAATTTAAATTTCTTGAGGGCATGTTTTTGCTTTTCTTTTTATCTCTAGAATTTATCACTGACTGACCAAGGGATGACACATATGGAGATAATCTGGATCATAAATTTTATAAGAGGAAGCTGAATGTTGGTATCCTCCTGAGAGTCAAGGAATTCTACTAAGACTTCTGTGGCTTAAAGTGATCTCCCTCTCCACAAATAGGTAGAGTTGAATCCAGAGGCTGACCTTTTTCTCCCCTGCTTAAGGAGACCCCAAGAGAATTAAAGTCACCTATATAGTCATAGTCATTTATCCTCTCACATCCCCCTGCATACAATGAGGACAATAACATTTGTACTACCTACTTCATGGGTTTGATGTGAAGAAAGCATTTTGAAAACATTAAAATACTATATAAATGTGAAAAAAATTCACAGTCATTCTTCTTGTTTCTAATCCCCTTTAATCTCTCATCTACTTCCATGATTAGCACAATGCCTGGCAAATAGAAGGTCTATAATAAATATTATTTAACTATCAAAAAAAAAGGTAAGATACATAGTCCTTCAGTCTAAGTTATAGGAGCAAAGTTGGGACCATAAATAAATGAATCTCAGAATAATTACAGGTTAAATATGAGAGTGGATTAATGTTGTGGCAATTAACCATTAACAAGTATTTATGAAGCACTTAGTATGTCTTAAATACTATACCAAGTCCTAGGAATACAAAAAAACAAATAAAAAGAAAGACATCCCTACCCTCAAGGGCCTTATATTCTAACATCATAGGATGACACATAAATGGAAGTTGAAACAGAAGCAGTTAGGATGAGGAAGGGGTGACATTTAGCAATGGAGCATAATAAAGAGTTTTAACCTCTTGAGAGATAAAGATGGTGGTAACATTCAGAAAATGGAGATTCTGGAAGGAGCTATCCCATCAGAGGGAGAGAACACAGGCAAGATGGAAGAGTTAGGATGAGAGGAACCCTGTAGGAACTGAAAGGAGCAGTCTAGTAGTAAGTAACTAGAGTTACATGCATCCTTGAACATCTGTGATTTAGTGTATTTAGCTAATTTAGCTTTCCCCAATTATCATCAATTAAGGATTAAAACATTCCTGATGATTTGTATGCATGCACTAGAACTATCACATTCTGATTCTACTAGGTCTTCTCTTCAGGCTTAAGGGTGCTCAGCATATTTAGGAGTTTGAAATTAAAATACTTTGACTGTGGGACTCTTTCCATGGAGGACATGAAAGAGAACATCCCCCATTGAGAAAAGATTGAAAGGATGCCTCCGTATGACCTCAATTCAGAACAGCTCCCAAGGAAGAAAGGGCATCATTCTCTACCTCCACCTACCCTTAATCACAAAATGGGAATAATCTTATACAAATGTGCTGGTAAGGAAAACAGCAACTCATTCTCTAAGGGGAGTAAAATTCTGGATACAATGCTATATTATAGCTTTCAAAGTCATTTTGTTTAAATCTAAATGCAAGTTTAAATCTAATCTATTGCAAGTCCTTGACTGGTTCAGGGAATCTGTTCTTTCTTGGTTCTGTCAAAATGGCACAGTGAATAGAGCACTGGCCCTGAAGTCAGGAGGACCTGAGTTCAAATTTGAACTCAGACATTTACTAGCTATGTGACCATGGGAAGTCACTTAACCCTGAATGCCTCAAATCTAAGATTATCTCCAGTAGTTCTGATTCATATCTGGTTCCTGTCACCAGATGGTTCTGGGGAAGAAAGTGAGGCTGGTGACTTGGCAAAGCACCCATTCACTGAATTCCATTTCATGTCCTTGTTATATCATCTCCTTGATCCCATGATATTCTTCAAAGATGAAGGACAAAGCATAATGAATGAAAAATGAAAAAGTATTTACTGTTTACTATGTATAAGCCATTGAGTTCAATTCTGGGGATGTGAATCCTAAAAATTAAAAGAATCCTTAATGAGGCAGTTCAACATATAAAGGGGATTTGTGGGGGTGGGGGACGTCTGAGTACAGTGGAATCATTTGGAAAAGGGCTAGAAATGGCATGACAGCCTGGGTCTACCATGTTTCGCCAGGCAGTGCCAAAGGTCTGTATGAGCAGAATCCAATTTTGGGGTATAAGGTGAAGGGAGGTGCAGGGGAATGTAGATCATGGTCAGAATGCAGGAGGCATGGTTTAGAAATGACTTAAAAGTCGTCTCTGTACCCTGCTTCTTGGCTCCACTTTTTTGTCTTCCTTGAAAATGGATAGATTATAGCTTTGCTGACATTTCTGCTGCTATACTTGCCATTATCTAGAGCCCTCTGCTATTGCTCCTCCTTTTTCTTACCAGCATTCTATTTATTTATTCATTTTAATTGACATTTTATTTTATTTTTCCAATTGCATACAATGGTAATTTTCAATATTCATCCATTTATAAATTTATAAATTCTATTTCTTTCTACCACCTTCCATTCCCTCCCCCATCTCCATGGCAGCAAACAATCGGATAAAAGTTGTACCTACATTTTTATGTTTAACATATTTATATTTTAGTCATTTTGTGAAAGAGGAATTATAACTAAGGAGAAAGGCAAACATGATGAAAAAGTGAAGTAAAACCATGAGAAGTTTTAAAAAAGCAAAAAAACGTATGCATTCAGATTCCATAGTTTTTCACTTTAAATGTGAATGGCATTGTCATTAATAGATCTTTGAGGGTTATCCTTGATCATCTCACCATGTTATTGTTAATGGGTACAGTGTTCTCTTGGTTCTGCTCCCTTCAACCAGCATCAGTTCATTTAATTCTTCCATGCTTCTTTAAAATCCAACCACTCATGATTTCTTTTACAATATTAGTATTCCATAACATTCATATGACAATTTGTTTAGCCATTCTCAAATTGATGGGCATCTCCTCAGTTTCCAATTCTCTGCCACTACAAAAAGAACTGCTATAAAAATTTTTGAACATATGAGATTTTCCCAATTTTTAATAATTTCTTTTGGATATATGCCTAGTATTGGTATTTCTGAGTAAAAGGGAATAATAAATTATATTTCTCTTTGGGCATAGTTTCAGATTGCTCTCCACAGTGACTGGATCAGTTTATAACTATATCAACAATGCAATATTGTCCCAATTTTCCTATATCTTCTTCAACATTGGTTATTTTCCTTTATTTATCACCTTATCCAGTCTGATAGTTGTGAGATGATATCTCATAGTTGTTTTAATTTACATTTCTTTAATCAATAATAATTTAGTGGATTCTTTTCATATGACTATATATAATTTTAATTTCACCATCTGACAACTGTATGTTCATTTCCTTTGACCATTTTTCAATTAGGGAATGACTTGTAATCCTATAAATTTGATTCTCTAGCTATGAAAAGTGTTTCCCAGTTTTCTATTTTTCTTCTAATTTTGACTGCATTAGTTTTATTAATGCAAAACCTTTTAAATTTAATATAGTCAAAATCATTCATTTTGAAATTTTTAATGTTCTCTTTTTCTTGTTTGATCATAAATTTCTCCCTTCCTCATAGATCTGACAGATAGAGTATTTCTAATTATTTTAATTCATCTATGATCACTCTTTATGTCTAAATCCTGTACCCATTTTGGTACAGAGTGTGAGATATGGGTCTCTGCCTAATTTTTTGCCATACTGTTTTTTGGTTTTCCCAGAAGTTTTTGTCAAATGGTGCATTCTTATTCCAGAAACTAATGTCTTTAACTTTGTCAAAGTAGATTGCTATAATCATTTTCTAGTGTTTCTTATGTACCTATCCTAATCCACTGGTCCATTACTATATTACTTATCTAGTATTAGGCAGTTTTGATGATTACTGCTTTATAATATAGTTTTAGATCTGGCACAGCTTAGGCCACCTTCCTTTACATTTTTTTAATCAATTCCCTTGATATTCTTGACTTTTTGTTGTTTGGATGAATTTTGTTGCTATTTTTTTCTAGCTCTGTAAAGTAGTGTTTTGGTATTTTTATTGGAATGGCACTGAATAAGTAATATAATTTGGTTAGAAAACCATGAGCAATTGATATTTTTCCAGTCATTTAGATTACATATTTATTTGTGTGAAAAATATTTTGCAATTGTGTTTATATAGTTTTTGGGTTTGTCTGTCAAGGTAGATTCCCAAGTATTTTATGTTGTCTATAGTTACTTTAAATGGAATTTCTCTTTCTATCTCCTACCCTTGGACTTCATTTTTCATATCTAGAAATGCCGATGATTTATGTGCATTTATTTTATATCTTCCCATGGTGCTGAAGTTGTTAATTGTTTCAAGTAGGTTTTTTTTTAGTTTTTTCAAGGCAATAGAGTTAAGTGACTTGCTCAAGGTCACACAGCTAGGCAATTATTAAGTGTCTGAGTTTGGATTTGAACTCAGGTCCTCCACTGGTGCTCTATCCACTGCACCACCTAGCTGCCCCTCAAGTAGATTTTTAGTTGATTTTCTAGGGTTCTCTAAGTATACCATCATATTGTCTAAAAAGAGTGAAAGTTTTCCTGCATTCTATTTAAGCTGCACTCTGTTCTTGCTTCTTTCCATGGCTGATGCTTTAGTGAAATGTAGTCTTTTCAAAATATAATGTCTTTTGATGTGAGATTGCTCAGACCATATCTTTAAGCCATCTGTAAATAGATACAAAACATCTGATAAACAAAACCGAACCACTCAGATAGCTGTGAAATTTTCTCTCCTTTCTTTCCCTTCAGTGGAAGTTCCCTGTCTTTTGTTTTAACTAATTTAAGTAAATGAATTGTTTGAACTTTTTTCCCATCTCAAGATTCAGGCAGGGTGCCTCTTAGTCACTCTACTTTTAATATATTTCTTTCTAATTTTCCACCCCCCCATCCTAGGACATGTTCTTATGTTGGAAATCTCTGGCAATGATCTGCATTTAATGATGGGCTTGCATCACTCTCAGTTCTGTTTGTCCTCCTACCTTAGGCCCCTAGCCCAACTCACTGTTGATTTCCATAATGTTCTATCTTTCCAAATTAGAATGTAAGGTTCTTGAGAAGAGGTGTCATTTGGTTTTCTTATATAATTATATATCCTCAGCTCCCAGGATGTAGTGAAGATAAATAGAGATGTTCTTTCTCTGCCTCTATCTCCTTTGCTCCCTCTTCACTCCATCTCCTCTCTCAGTCTGTTTCTGTTTCTCTGTCTCTTCTTTTTCTTCTCTTTTTTTGAAAAAGAAGACATGATGCCTTCAAGTATGTTTTTATGATTATCCCATTGCATAAATAGTATATGCATCTTCATTTGGAACCAATATATATAGAATAGTAAAGAATAGGTGGAAATTGGTCTGAATTTTATTTCATGAATTGTCAGTCAATAAACATTAATTGTTATTATTTTCTGCCCTTAAACACTGAGGATACAAAGAGAGAAAAAATATTCCTTGCTTTTGAGGCACAACTTAATGGAGAAGGCAACATGCAATCTACATCTTACAAAAAAGCTATGCACATACAAAATAATTAATCAACAGAGAAAAAGATGCCAGAATATTTTACTTCCAGGCAGTTTCTTATTATAAAAGTCATTCTTTCCAACCAAAATTTTTCTCTCAGGATATTATATGTCTTAAAATTATATAACATCACCATCTTAGAAAAAGTCAAGAGCACAGGTAATCCAAAAGACAAAGAATCACAGGTAAGAAGACTGAGATATATTGCTACTGAGAATCTCATAAGGGATATCAAAGACAGACATCAGTAAGGATATTGTTCTTGTCAGTTCTACTGAAGAATAGCAAATAGCCTGAGAACTGTACTAGTATTATTCATGAATTATTAAAAGAACCAAAGAAGGTCCTTGGAACAATGCAAGGATGTTTTATGGAAGATTAGGAAAGTCATGGGTATGATTTACATGAGATGGAAAGATGTGTCTCAGTTAGTCATGAGCTGCAACAGATGAATGAGAACAAACATAAGATCAGAGGAGTTTTGAATTTAATATAAAAATGCAAAATTAACATAAATTAGGCAGGTTTATAAGGTGATGTTTGAATCAAAATGAAGGCTGCAGAAGTCTTCAGGAGTGAAACTTATAAAATATAGTCAAAAGAATACTGGATTTGAAAGCAGAGGACCTGGATTTAATTCTAGTTTTCTACCACTTACTACTTATATGATCTTGGAAAAATCAGGTAGGCTCTCTGATTTGATAAATGATATCTGATATCTCTGATATCTACATTTTGAAAACATTGGACTAGGAAAGTACATTAGTTAGATTAAGGCAATTAATCAGTAAACATTTTGATGTATGTTTGTGCTCTGTGGTGGAGATACATAGACCAAATTGTTTTCAACAAAGTTAAACTCTTTTAAAAAATAATTATTTTAACAATTACACAAAAAAGAAAATTTTGTCTTTTTTTTCAATTTTGAATTCCAAATTCTCTCCTTCCCTGCCTCCTTTGTCCCCCTCTTTGAAATGATAAGCAATTTGATATAGGTTGTAATGTGTAGTCACAAAAAGCATATTTCTATATTACAATGTGAAAGAAATCACAGATGAAACAACCACAGCAACAACAAAAATAAAGTTAAAAAACAGGTTTGCTTCAATATGCATTTCAGACTCCATCAATTTTTCTCTAGAGGTGGATAGTATTCTATATCATAAGTCATTTGGAATTGCCTTGGATCGTTATATTGCTGAGAATAGCTAAATCATTCTAATTTGGTTGTTTCTGTTATGGAGAATATTCTCTTACTTCACTTTGTATCAGTTCATGAGGTTTTACCAGTTTTTTTCTGAAAGTCTCCTGCTTGTCATTTCTTATAGCACAATAGTATTGTCACAATCCCATACTGCAACTTGTTTTACTATTCTCCAACTGATGGACATCCCTTCATTTTCTATTCTTTACCACCAGCAAAGAGCCGTTTTGAATTTTTTAGGACATAGAAGTCTCATTGTCTTTTCCTTTTATTTTGTATTTCTTTGGGATCCAGATATAGTAGTGGTATTGCTGAACCAAATAAAGAGGGTTTTTTTTGGTTTATTTTATTTTATTTTATTTTAATTAATTAATTTATTTGTTTATTTTTCACATTACTACAATAGTCTTATTGTAAAAGTACACACAATCCCTCATTCCCTCCTCAAAGCTAGACCTCAAGAAAAATAAAATGAGAGGGAGAAAAAAACAGTGTGCTTTAGTCTTTATTCAGATACCATCAATGCTGTCTTTGAGATGGATTACTTTTTGTATCATAAATCCATCAGAGAAGTTGTTTTAATATTTTTCCCCACAGTTGCTATTGCTAGTTGTATTAACCTCCATCCTATTTCTCCCCACCCCCATTTATTCCATTTTCTCTCTCCTTTCACCCTGTCCCTCTTCAGAAATATCAGCTCTATCATCTACATTCTCCCTCCCCTGTCCCCTTTCTCCCATCCTTTTCCTCTCTTTTTTTCCCTCTAGAGTAAGATAGATTTCTATACCCTATTGAGTGTGTGTTATTTCCTCTGTGCACTCACTCATCCCCTTCATCTTCCTCCTTTCCATATCATTGCAAAAGCGTTTCTTTGCCTCTTTTATATGAAATATCTTAACCCAGTCTACTTCTCCTTTCCCTCTCTCCCAGTACATTCCTTATTTGCCCCTTAACTCCATTTTTATAGTATACCTTCATATTCAGTTCCCTCTTGAGTCTTATCTACATATTTTGCTTCTAACTGCCCTAATAAATGAGAAGGTTCAAATTAGTTATTAGTATCATCTTCCCAAGCACATATACATGCAGTTCAACATCATTAAATCCATCATAATTAATCCTTCCTGTCCACTTTCTCTGTGCTTCACCTGAATCTTGTACATGAAGACCAAACGTTTTGTTCTTCTCTGGTCATTTCAACAGGAAAGTTTGAAAGTCCCCTATTTAATTGAATGAGCATATTTTTCCCTGAAAAAAAGAATGTTCAGTTTTGTTGTGCAGTTTATTTTTGATTGTAATCCAAGCTCTTTTGCCTTACAGAATATCATATTTAAGTCCTAAGCGTCTTTAATGTAGATGCTGCTAAGTCCTGTGTAATCCTGACTATAGCTTCATGATATTTGAATTGTTTCTTTCTGTCTGCTTGTAATATTTTCTTCTTGACTTGGGAGTTTTGGAATTTGGCTATAATATTCCTGGGACTTTTTATTTTGGAATCTCTTTCAGGAGGTGATAGGTGGATTCCCTCAATTTCTATTTTGCCCTCTGCTTCTAGAATATCAAGGCAATTTTCCTGGAGAATTTCTTGGATCATAAAGTCTAGATGCTTTTTTTGCTCATGACTTTCAGATAGTCAGATTGTCTCTTCTGGATCTGTTTTCCACTCAGTTATTTTTCCAATGAGATATTTCACATTTCCTTCTAGTTTTTCATTCTTTTGTTTTTATTGTTTCTTGATTCTTCACAAACTTAGCAGCTTCTCTTAGAGCCATTCTACATTTGAAGGAATTATTTTCTTCAGAGAGCTTTTTTTTATCTCCTTTTACATCTGGCCAATTTTGCTTTTTAAAGCATTCTTCTCCTCATTTGGCCTTTTGAACTGCTTTTTTCAATCGACCTAAACTGGTTTTTAAGATTTTATTTCTCTTTAGTATTTTTTTGTATCTCCTTCACCAAGCTGCTGACTTGATTTTCTTAATTTTCTCACATCACTCTCATTTGTCATCCCAATTTATCCTTTACCTCCCCTACTTGATTTTCAATATCTATTTTGGGCTTTTCCAAGACCTGAGACCAATTCATATTTTTCTCAGAGTCTTAGAATACAGAAACTTTGACTGTGTCATCTTTTGAGTGTGTATTTTTATCCTCCTTGGGACCACAGAATGGTCAGATTCTTTTTTCTTTTTTTTTTATGTTTTTGCAAGTCAATGGAGTTAAATGACTTGCCCAAGGTCACACAGCTAGGTAATTATTAAGTGTCTGAGACTGGATTTGAACTCAGTACTTCTGACTCCAGGGTCTGTGCTCTATCCACTGAGCCACCTAGGTGCCCCCTTTCTTCTGTGTTTTGCTCATTTTCCCAGGCTATGAATTGATTTAAACTCTTTGGTAAGGTGGAGCTCTGATTCCAGGGTGGAGGATGCACTGTCCTAGGATGGATATAGGGATTTTGCAGACTGCTCTCCTGATATGGCCTCTGGTCTGTGGGTGACCATAAGCACTACCCTTTGCCCTTCAACTGTGAGGAGGGTCCCTGCTCTGGTAAGACAGTATGGGGCCCCCAGACTGTGTTCTGGATATGAGTATGAGTAACGCAATAGAATCCTGTCCAAGGATAGCGGAGAAACCTCTGCAGTCTCCCCCAACCCCTTTACTATTTGTAGACTGAGCACTCTGGAAGCAGCTGCAGGTTGGCACCACAGGTTTGCTTCCTGGGGTAGGGGTTGCATTTTTGCTTGTGCTGTACTGGGTTCTATGCTCACTCAGATACAGCAGTTTTCCCATTGACCTTCCACGTTGTTCTTGGTGATCTCTGGACTGATAGTTCTGGAAACTAGCCCTACTCCCCAAGGACCCAGAATAGTCCCAGAGACCCAGGTCGCCCAACCCCCATGGAATAGACTCTTCCCGTGGATCTTCCAAGTTGTTTTGGGACAGAAAATTATTTCACTCAGTCTTTCTGTGCATTCTGCCACTCTAGAATTTGATTAGAGTCATAATATAAAAGCATTTGGGGTGGTCTGGGGAAAGACCTTCAGAATTTCCTGCCTTCACTCCAACATCTTGACACTGCTCCTGAAGGGACAGTTTTAAAGCTCTTTGGACATCATAGCAAACTGCTCATTGAATAGTTAGATCAGTTATACAGCTCCACCAACAGCTTCCTTTTATGTCATGTTTGCCAATTTGAAAGATGTTAGGTGGTATCTTAGAGTTTTAATTTTCATTTCTCTAATCAATAGTTATTTGATAATTTTTATGTGACTATAGATATATTTGATTTTTTTATCTGAAAACTGCCTGTTCATATTTTACCATTTATCAGGTGGGGAATGACTTTTTATAAATTTGGTCATCCCTGTTGTTTAAGAAATGGAACTTTTATCAGAGGAACATGCTATAAAAATTTTCCATTTCTGATTTTGGTATATTTTTCTTTATTCTCAGTTTCCCTCATTTTTCCTTCTCTATCTCTTTTCACCTGGTCCTCCTCAAAAGTATTTTGCTATTGAACACCACCTCACCTAACCAATCTCCCTTCTATAAGTCTCCTCCTTCTTCTCTTATCTATTTCTCTTCCTGCTTCTCTAAAAGGTAAGATAGACTTCTATACCCAATTGACTGTGTTTGTTATTCTTTCTTTGAGCCAATTCTTATGAGAACAATATTTCAGCAATTTTCACACTCTCCAGTTTATCTTTTGTATGTCTGGTGTTTCTTTTATATGAGATTTATTCCATTCTACTTCAGATAAGTTACTAAACATAGTAGATTATAAAAAGCAGTAGGTTAGGCACTGACTTTTCCATGAACATTTTGTATATGTACAAGGAACCTACAAAAAAGACAATCATCATGGGAAAAGCTCTTTCAAAAAATGATAACTAACAATTTACCACAAGTCTACCAGCTTTCCAATGGAATCTTTAAAATGAACTAGTTCTTGATTAAAAATAGCAAATTAATCTTTAACATCGATTCCTTTTCTGGAGAAACTTGTAGACCTGAATGAGGATGTTTGACCTCATATCAGTGACAATTTTCTCTTGTATGACTTCCTATCCCCAGATTAGTTATGAAATTTTTTTTCCAAAACACTGAAGGGAGAAAAAAATATAAGATCTATGTGAATTAAAAAAAAGCCACACACAACAGCAAACTCACTTTTGAAATTTTGTATTTTTTTACCCCATCTTGCTTTTCTTATCTTTAGTGACCAATAATAATCAAGGGTTCAGAAAGAGAATATTTATACACATTTATGTATATACATATATATATATATGCACATACATACATATAAAAATATATCAACTTGAATACATATAAGTTGGCATATAAGTTGGCAGGGTAGAACTAATATTTAGAACAAGTACAACTGTAGTGATTTTTTTTATGTTCGGGACATCTGCAATTTATAAAGAATTCTGTTTCTGCCACAAGTAGATTGACCTGTAGAAATACATGAGTTTATCATAATAGCAGAGAAGAAAATGGATTTGTATTTTCTCTGTTTGATGCTCTAAGTGGGTTTGTAGCTACTTTTCTGTTAATTTTAGATTCTCATTTCAACAGAAATGTCCAGTAAAAGCTGTTTTATTTTTCCTGTTAAGATTTATAACTATTTTTTTACATTTTTGATGTAATTTAGAATAGAATTTCATTATGCATTCCTTTTAGTTGAGATGCTACATACTTTTCTGGAAATAGTCAAATTTTAGGTTTATTTTTATATAATTGAATGACCATTTTCCTGCTTTGTCTAATCTGCATACTTTATATTTCTTTAAAAATATTCTTTAGTTTTAGTACATGAGAGTTTAATTTAAAAATACCTTCATTTTTATTTTGTTTCTTGTAATATTCTACTGCAGTTGGATTTTTAAAAAAAATCAAGAGTTTGATAAATGAGTATATGAATGACTAATATTCAAAAGATTTAAACCATTGTGATGGTCTAATATTCCAGATGACAATATCTTACAGAGGCACATAATGTGGTTGGATAAATCAGACTAGTCTGTGCACACAATTCTTTGAGGATGATATACTTCGGTAACTGTTGGGTTTGATGTAATATGGTTTCTGCTGCATTTGGTTTTCTCCATGGATGAATAATTCTGCAAACTGGTTTAGTATTTTCGGTTGTTTTGCATAGGCTGGTAGCACCTCTGTTATGCTCTTATTAACAATCACTTCCAAATCTGTGTAACAAATACCTTCTGGAACTAAGCAGACTCCACTCTTGTGGTGCAGAGTATTTGTATGATGCCAATGGTGTATATATGCTATCATAGTGATTTTCTATATTATATGGAAAGATTCTTCAGGTCCTGGTACTCCAATGCAGCTACCATTAAGAGGGTAATATTTTTTTATAGTGGTGTGTAATTTCCTTTTCAAGAGGCTTTTTATGGAAAATAGAATTTATAAGAGTTAGTATGCTTGGCCTCTAGACTGCTTAACATGACATAGGTTTCCTTTTCAAAAGAAAAGTATGACATTTTCATACTTGTAAGAAAGTACACTATTGGTAATTGTACTAATTGGAAATTGGAAACTGACAATTGAGAAGTATGTCAATTAATTATTATATGAATTTGTCTGCTTATTTAAAAATATTATTATACTAATTACATGCAGTTTCATTTTCAAATAAGTTCTTAAAATAAGAAAATAATTTTAGGAAATTGTTTAATTTTTGTACTTTTTATTTTAAAGATGTGATATGTCAATGTGAGTGTATTAATGAAGATTCTAACTTTGCATCAGATTCAGTATTTTCTTACTATATTATCTGTTGTGTATGTAATTTACACATTATGTCACTGAACTATTAAACATTTAGAGAAATAAAGAAAGTCTAGTCTATGGAAAATCTTTATTCCTATTAAAATTGCAGATTTTGTTTTGCAAAAAAAGATGAAGGCATTTGCATTTCAGAATAGTGATTTTTTTTGTATTTGAAGAAATGTATTTTGCTTGAAGGAAAATATATTGAAAATTTATTTTAATAAATTTGAAATACATTTATCATTAGGGCATCTGGGTACCTTTACACTATTTGTTTTCTGTCTTTATTGAAGTAAAATGTAAATAAGATTAACTTAGAAAGTCATATGTTTTTCAACTCTGATCTTTTCTTCAGGAATACTTGTAAGACCTCTATGTTGTTAAATATTTTTCCCTGACGTACTGTAATCAGTTTTGCTGGGTAGATGATTCTTGATTGCGTTCCTACTCCCTTACCTTCATAATATTTCAAGGCATCTAATTCTTTAATGCTGAACCTGCTAAATCCTGTGTTATTCAGAATGTGGCACTAGGCTATTTGAATTATTTCTTTCTGATTGCCTGCCATATTTGTCCTTGACCTGGGGGTTTTGAAATTTGGCTATAATTTCCTGGGAGCTTTCATTTTGAGATCTCTTTCAGGAAATGGTCAATTACTTGTTTTATTTTATTTTTGCCTTCGGGTTCCATGATATCAGGACTGTTTTCTCTGATTTCTTAAAAGGTCCTGTTTTTGATTACAGTTTTATCTTTATAGATTATCTTTCCTTGATCTATCTGTCATGTCTGTTGTTTTTCCAAAGATATTTTTTCATATTTTCTTCTATTTTTTTTTTTTGGTTGGTGATGTTTGTCCTTCATTCTGGTAGGTCATGACATGAGAGAAGACAAGCAAAGGACAAGTGTCTGACAATTGTCTGAAACCGAATTCAAGCTTCCATCCTCCTGACTCCAAGGCCAGTACTCTATCTACAGTGCCACCTAGGGGCCTGCTTTGACTGATACTTGGTGTCTCATGGAGTCATTAGCTTCTACCTGTCTGATTCTCATTTTTATTTTTTTTATCTTTATTTTTTGATTGACCTTTCTCTTTTTTATTTCTTTGTAAGAACCCCAAAAGACCTGCCCAGTTGGATAAACAGATAGACAAGGATTGTTTTCTTTTAAGACCTGCTTGCTCTAACATAATGAGGAGGGTGTTTCTTTTATAAGCTATACAACCTTTTTCTGTCTCTCACCCCAGGGCTTAACTTCCCCAGCCCAAACCCCATCTATTCCTTAGCTCTTTTCCCAGGGAGCTTGATTCTCCTTTTTAAATAATTATTTTTTTCAGTGAGCTTTCTTTACCTCTTTTTCCATTTGATCAATTGTACTTTTAAAGAATTCCGTTCTTCAGTGACTTTTTGTACATATTTTACCATTTTTCAATTCTGCTTTTTCAGGCATTCTCTTCAGTGGACTGTTATATGTGTTTGTTTGTGTGTGTGTGTGTGTGTGTGTGTGTGTGTGTGTTTTTGTGATTATTTTTCATGATATTTTTGTATCATCACATTTCTTTTCCCAATTTTCCTTTTATCTCTCTAATTTGATTTTTAAAATCCTTTTGGAGCTTTGTGACCTTGGATAAGTCATTTATTCCCATTGCCCAAGTTTTGGAGGTCAATTTAGGAGAGTTAAGGTGAATTCCTGACTCCACTCTGTCATTTTGACTCCATCTCCAAGCTTCTCTATCTATAACGATTGACTATATACAAACACATACAAATACATACAATAAATGCAAAGTATTTTGAGGGTAGAGTCCTAGCAACTAGAGGATGGGGATCATGATGATTTTATGTAAAAGCTTACACTTGAGATAAAGTTTGAAGTAAAAAGATAGAGGCAGAGGCAGAAGCAGAGAAAAGAATGAATTTGTCAGGCATGGGATGGGATCTTTAAAGTCTTCTCTAGGCTTAAATCTGTGATTTTATTATCTTGAAAACTGTTACATTCATTAATACATTACATAATTGCAGTTACAACCAGAGGCAAATTTAATTTTTTGTTATTATTACTTCCACAATTAGCAGAATAAGGCTGAAGTAGTTTGGAGTCAGACCATGGAAAAGCTTAAATTCTTGGACCAGAAATTTTGAATACTTTTCATTTCAATGAAGAACCTGAGTCTTAGAAGTGAATTGACTGCCCAAAGTCATATATTCAGTAACACACCAAATCAGGGGCAAGTCATACTCTTCTACATACTTTATACATTCCTGGTGAAATGAAGGTCTGAGAAGCCATACTTTCTGTTAAGGTTCAGTTTAGAATTTTACCTCCTACAAGAAGGAAATCATTCCTCAATCTCCATATTGTTATTCTCTTTATTTTTTATTTTCTGTCTCTATCTCTACTCTCTCTTTATCTTTCTCTCTGTTTTTCTCTGTTTCTTTCTCCCTCTTCTCTCTGACTTTGTCCATCTTGATATAATTTCATTATTTACGTATTTATGTGTGTGTGTGTGTGTGTGTGTGTGTGTGTGTGTGTGTGTGTGTGTGTGTGTATTATAGGCTTTCACTGCAGTTCTGTCAGTGAAGGGACTAATTTGCTTTTTTGTTGTTTTTCTCTCCAGTTCCTAGAACAGTACTGGCTACATAGGAAGGGCTTAATTTAATGTCAAGTTGGAATATTTAGTGAATTGGTCAAATTGAATTTGAAATAAACTGAACTGAACTCCTTCTACTGACCACATTCATCAATTCCTGGCCAAAAAAAACATTTTCCTTCTCTCTCTCTCTCTCTCTCTCTCTCTCTCTCTCTCTCTCTCTCTCTCTCTCTCTCTCTCTCTCTCATAGCTAATTACACTGAATCAGGCCAAGTACACTGAATAAAAGAGAGGTCTCTTAGGTTGTTTTTACATAGTGGATCACAGGAAATCCACACTTTCCAGCCTTTAGTTTGGCTAAAAGGATGAAAAGTAGGAGAATGCTCATCCAGATTATACTCTAACATATTAATGTATATATTTATAGACACCACTTCTATACACACATATGTGATTAAAACAATGTAAACCTGAAGGCTGCATCTGGCTTTCTCTGAAGACTTAACCTTTGCTCTCTTACAGCTGGGTTGGCTCACAGTTTAGAGGGATCCTTGAAAGATTCTCCCAGAAGAACATATGTTTATAAGTTATCATCTGGGCCCCTTCCCATTGGGGTGGAGGTAGATAACGATGGAAGACTTAATATTGGTAAACCTCTTGGCTAAAATAATTCTCATAATGGGAGGAAATCTCCCATGGAAGATAAAGAAGGTGTGAGAAATCATTCTTTGAACATTCCCTGTCCAGTTCTGGCAACATGTCTTTCTTGGATCCTTCTCTCTCCTGACTTAGTTGTGTTCAGATGAAATGTTTTGAGGATTTGGGTTCAGGAAAAAAATTCGCAGTTTATGGTTTCAAAATGTCAGATATAAAAATGCAGGAACTGGAGAAGCAATCCAAGATTTCTGCTTTATTTTTTGACAACTAGACACTTATTGCCATTAAAAAAAATGAGCAGGTCTGTTATGGCATTGCTTGCAGGACCCTCCCTTCACTGAAATGATCTGATAGTTTGATATTATGAGGACCCTGGAATGAAAAGGATTGGAATTACTACAGTGCATTGGATTTTCTATTACTTCATTGTTTTAAAGAGCTCAAAGTATTTTTCTTTCTTTTCATCTTCCTTTCTTCATTTTCTCCTCCTCCTCCTCCTCCTCCTCTTCTTCTTCTTCTTCTCCTCCTCCTCCTCCTCCTCCTCCTCCTCCTCCTCCTCCTCCTCCTCCTCCTTCTTCTTCTTCTTCTTCTTCTTCTTCTTCTTCTTCTTCTTCTTCTTCTCTCTCTCTCTCTCTCTCTCTCTCTCTCTCTCTCTCTCTCTCTCTCTCTCTCTCCATACAGGCTATCATACCCATACTTGTGGGTGCTCTGCTCAAAGGAATTTAAATTTTGATTACTGAAACCCCTCGTAAGATATCTTGAAATTTATGGACTAGATGTTAGATTTCTTTTTCTTTCTGCCTCTTTGTCTCCTTGTTTCTTTCTTTGTTCCTTCCTTCCTTTCTTTTCTCTCTCTCTCTCTCTCTCTCTCTCTCTCTCTCTCTCTCTCTCTCTCTCTCTCTCTCTCTCTCTCTCTCCCCCTTCCTTCCTTCTTCTCCCTTTCTTTGTTTCACTCTGGCTCTTATTGGCCAACAATAGGTCTTCCAAGTCTCACTTGGTCATAGTTTGGGTTTGCAAGGTTCAGAATAAATGCAAAAACCCTGAGGTTATTCCCTCCCCAGACTGAATTTTTTTATTAGATGGAAAAAGTCTTTTTTTGCCTCATTTTATACCTAGCTTTAATCACTGAAAGGACCTAGACAACCAGAGGCTATTAAAGAGCTTATTTTAAAAAGGCCAAGATCTCTTATTTTATCTCCAGCTGTCCTGATTTATGTCTTGCCTCTGGACCCAGTTGACTCCAGAGGAGAGAGTGAGGCTATTAATTTTGCACAGCCCTCCCTCAAATAACTCCAATTCACTTTCAAGTCTTGACATCATCTGCTGGAAGTCATGGTCTTCTTCAAGAATGAAGGACAAACAACAACAATAACACCTCTGCTTTCCTCAGTATGTAAAACTGCTGCAAGAACTCTTAACATTTAGTGGATAAAAAGTAAGAGGATCTGGGTTCAGATTTCTCCTCTGACTTTTTTAGGTGGTTTTCTTTTTCAATTTTATTGAAAATGTTTGGAATAAAGCAAGCATTTGCACAACACAGTATAATTTAAAAAAAATGATTGCACATGAAACTGCAAATTTATTTTGTATATTTTGCTATTCCTTTTAAAGTTATCATATAAAATTCTTTTTCTCTTCCCTAGATGAGAAACAAACCATGAGAAACAAATGTGTGCTTATGTAAAATTATTCTATATATACTTTTATTTTTTTAATTCTTTCTCTGGATGCAGATAACATTTTCTTTTTTTTATGTCCTTTGTTGTTTACTGGGGATATGTATAATAATCAAAATGACTTATTCTCTCAAAGTTGTCCTTAAAATAATATTGTTGTTACTGTAAACAAATTTTCTTGATTTCATTCATCATTTCATCCAAGGCTATACATGTTTTCCTAAATGATCAAGTTCATCACTTCTTAAAATACCTATGATTGTGATCAAATCACTATCATTTACTGTAACTTGATCAGCATTCCCCAACTGATGAATATCCCCTGTAATTTTCAGGTTTTTGTCACTTCAAAAAGAGCTATTTTAAATATTGTTTCCTTATTTCCTAATGATCTTTGGAAACAGAGCAAGAAATTGTATTGCTGAATCAAAGGGTGTATTGACATTTTTAATAATTCTTTGGGCACAATTCCAGATTGCTTTACAAAGTGGTAGGATCAGTTCAGAATTCCACCAATAGTGGGTTTTAGTGTCCAACATTTGTCATTTTCTTCTTCATTAATCTTAGACAATCTTATAAGTGTAAAATATCTCAATATTGTTTAATTTGTATTTCTCTAATCAATAATGATTTAGAGCATATTTGCAATATCTATTAATTATTTTGAATTCTTTACTTAAAAATACCTATTCATAGTCTTTTACCATTTATGAATTGGATAGTAACTCATATTCTTATAAATTTGAAACAATTATTTATGTATTTGAGCTATGAGACCTTTATCTAAGAAATTATTTATAAAATTTCCCCCCAAATCCTACTTTCCTTCTGATATTGGCTATATTTGATTTATTTATTTAAAACATTTTTAATTTAATAAAATTGAAATTATCCCTTTTACCCTAATGTTGTTCTCAATATCCTGTTTATTAATAAATTGTACACCTATCCTTACGTCTGATAGGTGGTATTTTCCTTGTTCTTCAAATTTTCTTGTAACGTGGACCATTCTATCTAGCTCATTTTGACCTCAGCTTGGTAAAAATGGTGCAAGATATTGACCTATGCCCGATTTCTGCTATACTGTTTTCTAGTTTTACTAATAAATTTTCACCACGTAATGAATTCTTATCCCCAAATCCTATCTTTACATTTGTGAAATGCAAGATAACTGTATTTATTTGCTGCTGTAAATTCTACTGTATTCCATTTCTACTTCTTAGCCAATTCCAAGATATTTTTGATAAAAATCTGTCATAATGCAGTTGAAGATCTAGTACTGCTAAACCTCTTTCCTTTACTTAATAAAAATTAATTCTTTTTCTATTCTTGACTTTTTGTTCTTTCAAATGAATTTTGTTATTATTTTTTAATTCAGCAAAATAAAATTTTGGCAATTTAATTGGGATGACGTTGACTATTTGAATTATTTCAGGTAAAATTGTGTTTTTGTCCCTGCTTACCCATGAACAACTAATTATTCTATGATTTAAGATAGTAAATTATTAAACATAGGAACATATGAACTGATACTGATAAATGATATTGTGCTAATTATTGATAAAATAGAGTTTCAGAGCAATAGTTTTAGAGTATCCTATAATCCCTTGGTTAACTGAATTATTTTAAGGGGTGGTATAAATACAGCCAAGTTATTGGGAATTCAGCCTGTCTGTTGAATTGGGGTTAGAAGAATGAGTCTACAACCTTTTGCTACACCTATATCTCTATGATCCACATGTATATCTCTACCTCCACTCTTAATTTCTCTCCCCTGCCCTCCCCTCCCTTGCCCCCTCCCCCCTCCCCTTTGACTTTGTTTTCATTTCTGTCTCTTTGTTTCTCTATGATCTCTCTCTCTCTCTCTCTCTCTCTCTCTCTCTCTCTCTCTCTCTCTCTCTCTCCCTCTGTCTCTCTTAATTCTATAACTATAACTAGGAAATATATGGTAGATAAACTCAGTATTTAGTATTTTGATAATATGTTGAATTCTCATATTTATCTTGATAAAAGTGCTAAAAACTTTCCCTTAAGGACAAAGAAGAGAGAAGAATCACATTTTTAGATGACCAATGTTCATAATTTCTTTTGTGGATCTAAGCACAAGGACTAGAAGATAGGGATCACAGCTTTAGAGATTAAAGATTCTAGGCACTATTTTTATAATCTGTCTAAAACCAGCCTTCCAGTTTCTGCATTAATGTTGAAAATGTCAGTTGTATGCTCAGTACCACTATACCATTTACATCATTATTTCTATTTTGTAGCCTTGTATCTTATGACCTCTGAAATAAATTAAACAGGACAAGGAGATAGAAGCCATTTCTGAATGGCCAATTGAGCATTAAAAAATTGAGAAACTATGTAAAAGATTCAAATCAATTTCCATGAATTAATCAACAGAAAGTAGATTTGTTAAACTAAGATAATTTGAAATGCAAGTAATCTCATTTCACCATAAAAAGAGCCTAGAGATCTTAATCCAGGCATCATTACCTCCTCATATGTAGGGTAGGTCAATAGTATATTTAAAGGGTAAGTTTGTTCTTTACAAAGACCAAGTGGAAAGAAAAGGTCTGCATAAGGATCTTAAAAGTAGAGGTTTTTTGAGCCAATCAAGGGGAAAAAACATTCTTCATATGATTAGCTTTAGATTTTAAGAAAGAAAAACAAACAAAAGCTGTAGATATCTAATGCTATGGTATACTTTTTCTGACCCTCCAACTTCTACTGACCCTTTTCCTCACTAAAAATCTTGTATTTAATCTGCATTTATTTATTCTACCATATTTTTTTATTTTCATATCTTTAGGCTGTATATCAACATATGAAAATACATATTGTAGACGCAATTACAATATATATATACTATATGTCTATGTGTGTTCATAATACACACATTCATGTTTATATATATGCTATATATACATATATTGTATATATTGATTATGATAAAGGTCTTAGTGCAATTTTAAGCTATTAAAGACTAAAAATGCATCAAGACCTTAGGGACACATTGCATACATGTGTATGTCTGTGTATACACATATACTTATATATAAATATACATATATCCGTATCCACATGTACCTTTCCTCTCTCCTTCTTTCTCTATCTTTCTATCTCTCTGTTTCTGACTGTCTCTTTGTCTCTCTTTTTTTTTTCTTTGTCTCTGTCTTTCCTTTCTGGTTGCCCTCTTTTGAAGAGGTTCCAAGTTTGTTTATGTCCCTCCTCAAATTCAGTACCCCAAGCCGAACCTAATACTCCAGAAGATATTGAATGACAATACCACATAATGATACCACCATTGCTCCCTATACTATGTCTCTTAAAACAGTATGATTATTTTGAATTACATTGTCATAGTGTTGTGAACTGTGAGTTGAAGGAAGTAGTTCTACATTCTGTACATGTGGAGTGAATTTTTGAACCCAAGGATGGGACTCTACATTGATTAAAATATCCCAGGATACATGTGATCCCATTGATTTGGAAGTTCCTTTCAATGATGTAGACCATGTCCCATGCCTGCTTATCCTGTGTGACTCTTGGCCATGACTTTCATCAATTTGATATGAGGTGCTAATCAACCTGCTGGAGGCATTCCTTTTTTTTTTATTGACATTGTGAGATAGCAATGGAGCATGCAAAGATCTCTATTATTCCTTGCCCCTACCCTAGCTTTTCTTAATAGCATGCATCTGTTTGATTCAACTTTTGCTACTGTTCTTCAAAGTTTCTCACTGCTTGTATACTGAAGCCTATTCATATTCACTAGGTTCTTCTTCATTGCCCTCTGTGTGATACTCATTTGTCCCTGTTAAATTTTATTTTATTTGGACTTGTCTCATTACTAAAACCAGTGAGCATTTAATTTCTATGGGCAGGCAAGTAAGTCTTTTATTCTGCTATCAAAAAAAGCAGTCATTTTATCTAATTATGTGAAATCCTACAAAAAGTTAAACAGAAAATAATAGTAAACTAGTGATCTGATCTCAGAGCTTTTCTATCTAAAATCAGTTAAGTAGATTGAAAGGATGAGATAACAGCAACTTGTTTGTATTATAACAATTATTTTTCTGGATTTCCTTAGAAACGGGGAAGGAGATGACATAGATTGTAATGGTCATGGGAGTCACTAAACTACAAGCCATATATATTCTTAGGAAACCATATATTTATATTAGCTATGCTTTATTTTTATTTATATCATTCATTGTATAATTATCCAATTATATTTTAATCTATTTCCTGCCCAACTCTGGACTTTTAGTATGGAAATGCAGACACCTGTCATTTAAATAAAAGTTGTTTAACAAGAGTTCCCAGACACTCAAATGGATTTGGTGGTAGAGTGATCTGAGAAGTTGGTTGAGAAAAAATGTTTCTTTATTGTTATATTCCATGTGTATGGAATAGGATATACAGAACTACTTACTTCAACTCACAGTTCACAACACTATAACATTGCAATTCAAAATAATCATACTGTTGTTTTAAGAGCACAACCAGAAAGGATAGAGAAACAGAGACAAAGAAAGATAGACAAAGACAGAGACAAACAGGGAGGTCAATGTTAACATTTCCTTCTGATGATGGGGGAATAGGGCAGTGTTATCTCTTTTTTTAAAATTTATTTTTATTAAAAATATTATTTGAGTTTTACATTTTCCCCCCAAGCTTGCTCCCCCCCCCCCCACAGAAAGCATTCTGTCAGTCTTTACTTTGTTTCCATGTTCTACCTTGTTCTAAATTGGGTGTGATGAGAGAGAAATCATATCCTTAAAGAGAAGAGAAGTCTAAGAGGTAACAAGATCAGACAATAAGCTATCTGTTTTTTTTTCTAAATTAAAGGGAATAGTCCTTGCACTTTGTTCAAACTCCACAGCGCCTTATCTGGATGCAGGTGATACTCTCCTTTGCAGACAGCCCAAAATTGTTCCCGATTGTTGCACTGATGGAATGAGCAAGTCCTTCAAGGTTGAACATCAGGCAGTGTTATCTCAAAGAACCCAAAGATAAGGACTGACTCTCATGTGAAGAACTCACAATTGACCCTTGTATGAAAACTCAGAATTTTTATTCACAGGTCTG
This sequence comes from Macrotis lagotis, assembly GCF_037893015.1. Lineage (NCBI taxonomy): Eukaryota > Metazoa > Chordata > Mammalia > Peramelemorphia > Peramelidae > Macrotis > Macrotis lagotis. The sequence continues at coordinate 583,435,456 of NC_133666.1, forward strand.
CAAAGTTCAGAATTTTCACAAATTAATTTTTTTCTGGGAAGATGGTAAATTACTTAATAACAGGGTGAAAAACAATGACCTAGGTGGGAATGCCTGAGGGAAAGAGAGAAAGGAAAATCAGTCATCAGAGTTTGACCTGAGCGAGTTAGGCATGGAGGGGAATGTGGGCCAAATAATTATAGTCTTGCTCCCAATTTGTGTAGGCAAGAGTCAGGGAAAACCAGGTTAAAGGGGGATTCTACCCCTCCTCTACATGACTGGGGTTAGGTACCCACTTTGGAAGACTGAGAGGCAGGAACCTGGAGGATGGGCTGAGGTTGCTCTTATCTTGGAGAATTTACATTTAACAATGACATTACATAGAACAACTAGAGGAAATTTCCATTTGATAGAGGGTTTTGCTGCAAAGGAAGCCCCCAGAACCTATCAAATAGGCACAAATAATATTTTGTTAATATTAAAAAAAACTAGAGAGATCTTTCTCCTTCAACACTTCAATTATGAATTAAAATATATATTACTATAAGAAAGGCTCCAAAGGTTCATTGAATTGCCAAAACTATCTATGACACAAAAATGATTAAGAAAAACAAAAACAAAACAATCCTCAAATCCTGGTATGGATGGACTCCTTGAAGTTCCTTCCAATCCTATGACTGATAGAGTGACATTAGCTTGTAATGATATTTTACAACAGTGTCACAGACAAACTAGTGAGATGCCAGGAACCTTCAACCATTAATCTTCTATTGGAGAAGGTGTTATATACATTCAAAATGGGGCCTCCTGCACAGTAAATTCATCATAAATGGTTGCTGATTGAATTGAGTTGCCTGGATTCCCCTGTGAAGTCGACTCATTTCCAGTATCCCATTATGAATGACAGAATTTGAAATATAAAGATGTGTTGGTAACTTTTTAAGGACTCTACTCTCTAGTGAATGTTTCAGGGCCATGCTCATGCTGCTTTGATAAATAGACCTTTGGAAAGGGAAATTCCACAATTGGAAAATGGCATTTTGGTACAAGAGTCAGGTTCCACTGGTTCAAGTAGAGGATAACATTCTATTCACCACTTAGGGAGTTAGTTTCTGCATTGATTCTGCAGGTGGAGTGTTTCTGGTTTCCTGAATCACTCCAAGATGTATCAAAGGATACTATACTTCTATATACTAGAAATTAAAATTGATATTTTTTTGGAGGGGAAGAGTGAAGGAGGAGAGCAGAACTACCAGAAAGAAATTTATATGCTATCTAGTAAGCATATGATTTGACTCCAGAAATGAGCTCTGTCACTTCTGGTCTATGGACACAGCAATGGCAAAGATTCCTAGAATGCAGAAAAATGAGGGGTCTGAGTGAGAACACTTGGGGGTATTTATATCATGTCATGTGCTTCTCATACAAAACTGATGCTATAGTTAAAACAAAACAAAGCAAAAATTCTAGTTAGACTTAGGACTGTGAGATCACTGCGTAGAGTTCATGGTCCTGGAATGGTACAAATAATTCTGTAATAGGAGGCTGTGTGCATCTGGAACTCAAAAAAAACCCAATTCTAGAGGCATTAAAATATGATACATGTCAAAAGGTTCCCAAAAAATAGAACCTTTGAGGAATATTTTCCCACATTTACCTTCTTGTCCTGTATACACTCATACAATTATCCCTCCCCCCGACTTCAACATTCAGATTGCTATCACCATTTGCTTTAACTATTACAGAAGCATTAAATTTGTCTTCTTGACTCAAGTATCTCCACTCACTAATATACTCTGCCTACAGCTTGCAAAGTGACTTTTCTAACGTGTATTTCTGAGCCTAACATTGTTTTCAGAAGAAGAAATACAAGCTACCAATTGTAACCAAATATCAATAATCTTCTGGAGTTCAAATCTGACCTCAGACACTTACTTACTTAACTGTGTGACCTAAGACAAATCATATAACCCTGTTTGCCTCAGTTTCATCCTCTTGGTAAAGGAAGTGACAAATTTCTCTGATATCTTTGCCAAGAAAACCCCAAATGGAGTCACAAAGAGTTGAATATGACTGAAATGACTGAACAATAACAATATCCCACCAAAAATAAAGTCACACAGATGATCCCAAACTTCCTAATACAGTTCAATAGACAAAAGGGTGCTTTCCAAATTGTAAAATAATATACATGATATCATTTATATCATCTTTGTTGATTTTTGTTTTTGTGTTATATTTCAGGCTTAAAATTTTCCTTGTGACAGTGACTTTATCCCTCTTTTTTCCTGTTTAATATCCTAGAGACATAAATTCAGTCTGGTTGGCCATGGCATTTTCCCCATATGTCTTTGATAAAGGTCATTTATCATTGCTGGCAAAACTGTCATTTCTTTGGATGGGCTTTCAATGGTTTCATGAAGATGGCTGCAGATAGCACAGGTCAAGTCAGACAAAGCCACATACTGTGAATCCTCAAGCCAAATTGGAACAGACACTTCCATAGAGAAACTGCGTTTGGGGCCTCAAGTGACATAGAATGCCAAGAAACACTGCTTTGTGTCATCCATTTAGGGAAAGGAGGCAAAAATTTGAAACTTTTACCCCTAATAAATAAAAGATCATGAATCCAAGGCAGGAAGACTAGTGTTTATGTCCTTTCTCTGACCCATATTACCTATTTCACCATGATCAAATCACTTCATACTTCATCATCAATAACTTGGGTAACCTTCTTTGATAAGAAGAGAATTTTAAATGTAAAAATATACCAGTCAGCCTTGATGGAGGAAATTTTTATAAAGCGATTTCCCTACAGATGAAATCAAGGTAGTTTGCTGAGACTCTTCCCTATAAAAATAAGTTGTAATTAGTAATTGTGTGTATAATTATTGCATAAGTAATTAGTTTTGAGTTCTAGAAATTAAGAGACTATAAGAACAGGAATAGAAAAGGAGAGAGTAATAGATCTTAAGAGTAAATTTATACATTGAATGAATTTTTAAGCAGATATAGAGTATGACTAGAATTAGAGATAGCTTGAGACGAAATACTCCCTAAGCTATCAGACCCTTGATAATTCACTTCACCTCTGCCAGCCTCTGTTTCCTCATTAGTAAAATTGGAATAATAATAGCACTTTCCTTGTTGTATTGTTGTGAGATTAAATGAGATAATATTTGTAAGTAGTTTAAACATCAAAATGCTAAATAAATGTCATTAATTATTATTATTAGTACTAATAGTGGTACTGGTAGTGATAATGTGGTGGTGGTAGTAATTTCTGCTCTGCTGAGTACAGAGAACTGGTTAAATATTTCACCAGAGACAATCCAGGATATCTTGACTTGGTCTGCAAGTTATAAATTCTTTGTGGACAGGGACTTCTTTGGCCCTGTAAAGTATAGGACAAAATATAAGATGTCACTACTCCTATTATTAGCTACTTCATCTATTAATAGCCAACATTTAACCCTTAATTATTTATTGGAGTCAAAGCTATGAACATAATAATTAGAACTTATTTAAGAATATAGTTAGATTGTCACAGAGAGTTCATTTGCTTATAACAACAGTCCTGTGAAATATATAGTAGAAACATTTTTATTGCATATTTAAGATGAGGAAAATGACTTCCAGCTAAGTTAATTGACTTGCTGGAGGACCCATAGGTAGAAATATCCAGCAGATTTTGAAGTCTTTTAGATATCACATCAATTTTTCCATTTCAGCACACCATGCTTCTCTAATGTGGGCATGGGTTACATAGAGAATGTAAAGAACATAAACTTCATCAGACATTAGTGGTCATCTATTCTAACCTCCTCATTTGATATATGAGGTATCTGTGTACAAAGAAATGCAATTACTTATTCAAGATTACATTAATTAAAAAAATAGCAGTCTGTATCTGAACCTAGATCTGATGTTCTTATTATACAATCCTAGTTTGTTTACTCAAACCTACACAAGTGAGTTGGGATTTGAACCCAGTTCTTATAACCCTGAATCCTCTCCATTATACCATGCTGCAATGAAAAAGAACAGAGCTAGAATTCAGCCTCATATCTTTTGAACTCAAATAATAGATGTATTTACTTAATTGTCAAACTATTTGTCACTACTAAGGGTAAAGAGATCTAGGGCATACTTGCACTAAGGACAACCTGGGATACTTTGACTTAGTCCTCATTCCCCAAGGTCTTGAGAACCTTGCATTATTATTCCAACCCAGGAGGTGTTTAATATGTCTATTAACTGACTGATCAAATGAGTTGACAATTCATTACTCTTTTTGTTTTGACTTACATGATAAGAAACAATTAATCTTACAAAGTTTTCACCAAGTTGTCTACTTGCTTGAATTCTCATTGAATTTAATCAAAAGCAAAGAAGATCATGTGTATAAATCTCCAAACAAAAACATTGCAATCCTGATAGTAAATTGTTCTTTGAAATTTAGTGAACACTACAGAGGGACATATAGTGGTTAATATATACATTCCATTTCTTTGAGGAGAGAGAGAGAGAGAGAGAGAGAGAGAGAGAGAGAGAGAGAGAGAGAGAGAGAGAGAGAGAGAGAGAGGATGGTTTAGTATACAGAAAGCCTGTCACAAAGTCACAAAGATCTGGGTTCCAGTTCTTTTTCTAATAAATATTAGTTGTAAGATTGAGTAAATCATTTAATCTCTTCTGCTCTCAGCATCTCTTGAAGACATTAAGTTGCAGAGAAGGTGGTGATCTGAAATGGTAGAGGGAGTTTCTTCATGCAGGAATTTCCTTTACCAGAGGAATCATTGAATAGTTCCTATCCCTTCAGTATAAAAAGCTTAGAAAATGATCAGCTATGCAATTTTAGTCTCTTCTTTTGCCTGGACTTTACAAAACCAAAATACTTTATAGTGGTATTTTCAGAGTATATAGTTTACTTTCTTTTTTTAGGTTTTTTGCAAGGCAATGGGGTTAAATGGCTTGCCCAAGGCTATGCAGCTAGATAATTATTAAGTGTCTGAGGCTGGATTTGAACTCAGGTACTCCTGACTCCAGGGCAGGTACTCTATTCACTGCACCACCTAGCTTCCCCTACAGTTTACTTTCTAATTAGAAAAAATACATTTTAATGAAAATGTTCATTATATAAATGTTCTTGGCCCTCGGGGAGTCTCATCACCTACAGTTGTTTTGGGTATTTCTGTACAGAATTGATGAAATGAGAAGAGAGACCACTGGGGGTGGGGGAAGGGAGGGAGAACTTAGTCCCCCCAATGGAGTCCAAGACTATCCATTTCTAACTTGTCATATGAAATAGAAATTGAAAAATAATTTTCACATTTATAGTACTTCAAAGTTTTTGAGATGCTTTACATATATTATTTCACATGAGCTGCTGGGTATAGGTGACTGCAGATATTTTTATTTGCTCACAATTACACAGCATTTTAAGGTTTATAACAGTTTTCATGCATTTATCACATCTGATTCTCATAAAAATTCTGTGAAATAGGGACTATTGAATATGACTGAAATGACTGAACAATAACAATATCCCACCAAAAATAAAGTCACACAGATGATCCCAAACTTCCTAATACAGTTCAATAGACAAAAGGGTGCTTTCCAAATTGTAAAATAATATACATGATATCATTTATATCATCTTTGTTGATTTTTGTTTTTGTGTTATATTTCAGGCTTAAAATTTTCCTTAGTGACAGTGACTTTATCCCTCTTTTTTCCTGTTTAATATCCTAGAGACATAAATTCAGTCTGGTTGGCCATGGCATTTTCCCCATATGTCTTTGATAAAGGTCATTTATCATTGCTGGCAAAACTGTCATTTCTTTGGATGGGCTTTCAATGGTTTCATGAAGATGGCTGCAGATAGCACAGGTCAAGTCAGACAAAGCCACATACTGTGAATCCTCAAGCCAAATTGGAACAGACACTTCCATAGAGAAACTGCGTTTGGGGCCTCAAGTGACATAGAATGCCAAGAAACACTGCTTTGTGTCATCCATTTAGGGAAAGGAGGCAAAAATTTGAAACTTTTACCCCTAATAAATAAAAGATCATGAATCCAAGGCAGGAAGACTAGTGTTTATGTCCTTTCTCTGACCCATATTACCTATTTCACCATGATCAAATCACTTCATACTTCATCATCAATAACTTGTTTTACATTTTCCCCCCAAGCTTGCTCCCCCCCCCCCACAGAAAAGCATTCTGTCAGTCTTTACTTTGTTTCCATGTTCTACCTTGTTCCAAATTGGGTGTGATGAGAGAGAAATCATATCCTTAAAGAGAAGAGAAGTCTAAGAGGTAACAAGATCAGACAATAAGCTATCTGTTTTTTCTAAATTAAAGGGAATAGTCCTTGCACTTTGTTCAAACTCCACATCTCCTTATCTGGATACAGGTGATACTCTCCTTTGCAGACAGCCCAAAATTGTTCCCGATTGTTGCACTGATGGAATGAGCAAGTCCTTCAAGGTTGAACATCAGGCAGTGTTATCTCAAAGAACCCAAAGATAAGGACTGACTCTCATGTGAAGAACTCACAATTGACCCTTGTATGAAAACTTAGAATTTTTATTCACAGGTCTGCAAAGTTCAGAATTTTCACAAATTAATTTTTTTTCTGGGAAGATGGTAAATTACTTAATAACAGGCTGAAAAACAATGACCTAGGTGGGAATGCCTGAGGGAAAGAGAGAAAGGAAAATCAGTCATCAGAGTTTGACCTGAGCGAGTTAGGCATGGAGGGGGGAATGTGGGCCAAATATTTATAGTCTTGCTCCCAATTTGTGTAGGCAAGAGTCAGGGAAAACCAGGTTAAAGGGGGATTCTACCCCTCCTCTACATGACTGGGGTTAGGTACCCACTTTGGAAGACTGAGAGGCAGGAACCTGGAGGATGGGCTGAGGTTGCTCTTATCTTGGAGAATTTACATTTAACAATGACATTACATAGAACAACTAGAGGAAATTTCCATTTGATAGAGGGTTTTGCTGCAAAGGAAGCCCCCAGAACCTATCAAATAGGCACAAATAATATTTTCTTAATATTAAAAAAACTAGAGAGATCTTTCTCCTTCAACACTTCAATTATGAATTAAAATATATATTACTATAAGAAAGGCTCCAAAGGTTCATTGAATTGCCAAAACTATCTATGACACAAAAATGATTAAGAAAAACAAAAACAAAACAATCCTCAAATCCTGGTATGGATGGACTCCTTGAAGTTCCTTCCAATCCTATGACTGATAGAGTGACATTAGCTTGTAATGATATTTTACAACAGTGTCACAGACAAACTAGTGAGATGCCAGGAACCTTCAACCATTAATCTTCTATTGGAGAAGGTGTTATATACATTCAAAATGGGGCCTCCTGCACAGTAAATTCATCATAAATGGTTGCTGATTGAATTGAGTTGCCTGGATTCCCCTGTGAAGTCGACTCATTTCCAGTATCCCATTATGAATGACAGAATTTGAAATATAAAGATGTGTTGGTAACTTTTTAAGGACTCTACTCTCTAGTGAATGTTTCAGGGCCATGCTCATGCTGCTTTGATAAATAGACCTTTGGAAAGGGAAATTCCACAATTGGAAAATGGCATTTTGGTACAAGACTCAGGTTCCACTGGTTCAAGTAGAGGATAACATTCTATTCACCACTTAGGGAGTTAGTTTCTGCATTGATTCAATTCTGCAGGTGGAGTGTTTCTGGTTTCCTGAATCACTCCAAGATGTATCAAAGGATACTATACTTCTATATACTAGAAATTAAAATTGATATTTTTTTTGGAGGGGGGAAGAGTGAAGGAGGGAGAGCAGAACTACCAGAAAGAAATTTATATGCTATCTAGTAAGCATATGATTTGACTCCAGAAATGAGCTCTGTCACTTCTGGTCTATGGACACAGCAATGGCAAAGATTCCTAGAATGCAGAAAAATGAGGGGTCTGAGTGAGAAACACTTGGGGGTATTTATATCATGTCATGTTGCTTCTCATACAAAACTGATGCTATAGTTAAAACAAAACAAAGCAAAAATTCTAGTTAGACTTAGGACTGTGAGATCACTGCGTAGAGTTCATGGTCCTGGAATGGTACAAATAATTCTGTAATAGGAGGCCGTGTGCATCTGGAACTCAAAAAAACCCAATTCTAGAGACATTAAAATATGATACATGTCAAAAGGTTCCCAAAAAATAGAACCTTTGAGGAATATTCTCCCACATTTACCTTCTTGTCCTGTATACACTCATACAATTATCCCTCCCCCCGACTTCAACATTCAGATTGCTATCACCATTTGCTTTTAACTATTACAGAAGCATTAAATTTGTCTTCTCTGACTCAAGTATCTCCACTCACTAATATACTCTGCCTACAGCTTGCAAAGTGACTTTTCTAACGTGTATTTCTGAGCCTAACATTGTTTTCAGAAGAAGAAATACAAGCTACCAATTGTAACCAAATATCAATAATCTTCTGGAGTTCAAATCTGACCTCAGACACTTACTTACTTAACTGTGTGACCTAAGACAAATCATATAACCCTGTTTGCCTCAGTTTCATCCTCTTGGTAAAGGAAGTGACAAATTTCTCTGATATCTTTGCCAAGAAAACCCCAAATGGAGTCACAAAGAGTTGAATATGACTGAAATGACTGAACAATAACAATATCCCACCAAAAATAAAGTCACACAGATGATCCCAAACTTCCTAATACAGTTCAATAGACAAAAGGGTGCTTTCCAAATTGTAAAATAATATACATGATATCATTTATATCATCTTTGTTGATTTTTGTTTTTGTGTTATATTTCAGGCTTAAAATTTTCCTAGTGACAGTGACTTTATCCCTCTTTTTTCCTGTTTAATATCCTAGAGACATAAATTCAGTCTGGTTGGCCATGGCATTTTCCCCATATGTCTTTGATAAAGGTCATTTATCATTGCTGGCAAAACTGTCATTTCTTTGGATGGGCTTTCAATGGTTTCATGAAGATGGCTGCAGATAGCACAGGTCAAGTCAGACAAAGCCACATACTGTGAATCCTCAAGCCAAATTGGAACAGACACTTCCATAGAGAAACTGCGTTTGGGGCCTCAAGTGACATAGAATGCCAAGAAACACTGCTTTGTGTCATCCATTTAGGGAAAGGAGGCAAAAATTTGAAACTTTTACCCCTAATAAATAAAAGATCATGAATCCAAGGCAGGAAGACTAGTGTTTATGTCCTTTCTCTGACCCATATTACCTATTTCACCATGATCAAATCACTTCATACTTCATCATCAATAACTTGGGTAACCTTCTTTGATAAGAAGAGAATTTTTAAATGTAAAAATTTACCAGTCAGCCTTGACGGAGGAAATTTTTATAAAGCGATTTCCCTACAGATGAAATCAAGGTAGTTTGCTGAGACTCTTCCCTATAAAAATAAGTTGTAATTAGTAATTGTGCATATAATTATTGCATAAGTAATTAGTTTTGAGTTCTAGAAATTAAGAGACTATAAGAACAGGAATAGAAAAGGAGAGAGTAATAGATCTTAAGAGGAAATTTATACATTGAATGAATTTTTAAGCAGATATAGAGTATGACTAGAATTAGAGATAGCTTGAGATGAAATACTCCCTAAGCTATCAGACCCTTGATAATTCACTTCACCTCTGCCAGCCTCTGTTTCCTCATTAGTAAAATTGGAATAATAATAGCACTTTCCTTATTGTATTGTTGTGAGATTAAATGAGATAATATTTGTAAGTAGTTTAAACATCAAAATGCTAAATAAATGTCATTAATTATTAGTAGTAGTAGTACTAATAGTGGTACTGGTAGTGATAATGTGGTGGGTGGTAGTAATTTCTGCTCTGCAGAGTACAGAGAACTGGTTAAATATTTCACCAGAGACAATCCAGGATATCTTGACTTGGTCTGCAAGTTATAAATTCTTTGTGGACAGGGACTTCTTTGGCCCTGTAAAGTATAGGACAAAATATAAGATGTCACTACTCCTATTATTAGCTACTTCATCTATTAATAGCCAACATTTATCCCTTAATTATTTATTGGAGTCAAAGCTATGAACCTAATAATTGGAACTTATTTAAGAATATAGTTAGATTGTCACAGAGAGAGTTCATTTGCTTATGACAACAGTCCTGTGAAATATATAGTAGAAACATTTTTATTGCATATTTAAGATGAGGAAAATGACTTCCTGCTAAGTTAATTGACTTGCTGGAGGACCCATAGGTAGAAATATCCAGCAGATTTTGAAGTCTTTTAGATATCACATCAATTTTTCCATTTCAGCACACCATGCTTCTCTAATGTGGGCATGGGTTACATAGAGAATGTAAAGAACATAAACTTCATCAGACATTAGTGGTCATCTATTCTAACCTCCTCATTTGATATATGAGGAATCTGTGTACAAAGAAATGCAATTACTTATTCAAGATTACATTAATTAAAAAAATAGCAGTCTGTATCTGAACCTAGATCTGATGTTCTTATTATACAATCCTAATTTGTTTACTCAAACCTACACAAGTGAGTTGGGATTTGAACCAGTTCTTATAACCCTGAATCCTCTCCATTATACCATGCTGCAATGAAAAAGAACAGAGCTAGAATTCAGCCTCATATCTTTTGAACTCAAATAATAGATGCATTTACTTAATTGTCAAACTATTTGTCACTACTAAGGGTAAAGAGATCTAGGGCATACTTGCACTAAGGACAACCTGGGATACTTTGACTTAGTCCTCATTCCCCAAGGTCTTGAGAACCTTGCATTATTATTCCAATGCAGGAGGTGTTTAATATGTCTATTAACTGACTGATCAAATGAGTTGACAATTCATTACTCTTTTTGTTTTGACTTACATGATAAGAAACAATTAATCTTACAAAGTTTTCACCAAGTTGTCTACTTGCTTGAATTCTAATTGAATTTAATCAAAAGCAAAGAAGATCATGTGTATAAATCTCCAAACAAAAACATTGCAATCCTGATAGTGAATTGTTCTTTGAAATTTAGTGAACACTACAGAGGGACATATAGTGGTTAATATAAACATTCCATTTCTTTGAGGAAAGAGAGAGAGAGAGAGAGAGAGAGAGAGAGAGAGAGAGAGGAGAGAGAGAGAGAGAGAGAGAGAGAGAGAGAGAGAATGGTTTAGTATACAGAAAGCCTGCCACAAAGTCACAAAGATCTGGGTTCCAGTTCTTTTTCTAATAAATATTAGCTGTAAGATTGAGTAAATCATTTAATCTCTTCTGTTCTCAGCATCTCTTGAAGACATTAAGTTGCAGAGAAGGTGGTGATCTGAAATGGTAGAGGGAGTTTCTTCATGCAGGAATTTCATTTACCAGAGGAATCATTGAATAGTTCCTATCCCTTCAGTATAAAAAGCTTAGAAAATGATCAGCTATGCAATTTTAGTCTCTTCTTTTGCCTGGACTTTACAAAACCAAAATACTTTATAGTGGTATTTTCAGAGTTTATAGTTTACTTTCTTTTTTTTTAGGTTTTGTGCAAGGCAATGGGGTTAAATGGCTTGCCCAAGGCTATGCAGCTAGATAATTATTAAGTGTCTGAGGCTGGATTTGAACTCAGGTACTCCTGACTCCAGGGCAGGTACTCTATTCACTGCACCACCTAGCTTCCCCTACAGTTTACTTTCTAATTAGAAAAAATACATTTTAATGAAAATGTTCATTATATAAATGTTCTTGGCCCTCGGGGAGTCTCATCACCTACAGTTGTTTTGGGTATTTCTGTACAGAATTGATGAAATGAGAAGAGAGACCACTGGGGGTGGGGAAGGGAGGGAGAACTTAGTCCCCCAATGGAGTCCAAGACTATCCATTTCTAACTTGTCATATGAAATAGAAATTGAAAAATAATTTTCACATTTATAGTACTTCAAAGTTTTTGAGATGCTTTACATATATTATTTCACATGAGCTGCTGGGTATAGGTGACTGCAGATATTTTTATTTGCTCACAATTACACAGCATTTTAAGGTTTATAACAGTTTTCATGCATTTATCACATCTGATTCTCATAAAAATTCTGTGAAATAGGGACTATTATTATTAGTATGCCCATTTCATAGATGAGGAAATTGAACTTCAGAGAAATTAAATGACTTGCCCAGAATCACATTACTAGTAAATTTATGAGACAGGATTCCTATGCAAGAATCTTAGACACTACTTTATGTTGCTTCTCCATGAAGAAAGGAATTCTCAGGAAGCATCTCAAAGTAAGAAATTCTTATCCACTGAAGGAAAGGGGGTGGGATTGTCCCTGTGTTTTCTCCTTGTCACATTGAAAGGAAACTCTCCTGTCTTAAAAGCTAATTTCATTTTCACAAGCTATCATTTCTCAGCCTGAGCACACTTGAGGCTTCCCCCCCACTCACCCCCCCCCATCTTATAACAAATTTTGAAGTTCACCCCATTATCTTCATCACCAGCAAAACCAAATCCTGCTGATTGGCCATCTAGGGTTACAAAGGAAGGGAAATGGAGAACAGACTCTGGAATTTGAAGGAACATTTGGTTGCTTCTGACCATAATTGATTTTTCCCTATCCATTTTTACAAGTTTTATTTTAAATGTACTGATTTATCCCATTAGGTTATTTCCCAAAGGGAAAAAAAGAGAATTTGATGCCAGAAAAATCATTTGAGAGATGGTAGCATATTCAAGATTGAAATGTTTATTGAAGCCAAAGAATCAAGGATATAGTAAAAGTGAAGGGAAATTGAGATTGGACTGATTAACATAGTACTGAGAAGTTGCTGAAGGCACAATAGAAAGGAATGGCTTAAATGTTATTTGCCAGGATTGGACATATTTTTTAGAGATCTCAATTCAGGGACAACCTATAACTGAATCCTTGTAGTGATAAGTGTCTTGATTCAATTTAGTTGAGAAACAAACTGACTCAAAAAATGAAGCCCCACCATTCTTAATGTTTCATTCATTCCTTTTTTTAAACTATTGCTCAATTTTATTCAGAGTAGAAAATTGGGAAATATCACAGGATTCATTTCTTCATCTTTAATAGGGAGTAATATTGGAACTGCTAAAGGAACTATTGATGTTTGCTTTGGATCAATTGATTAGCCAATCAACCTCAAATATTTACTTTTTGAAGCCCTTCGATGCTTAGATGCTTAGCATTGAGTTAGAACAATGGTGTAATGAAAGAAGCAAAATTCATTTCTTACTTATTAAGCCCTTGACATCCAGGTAGAGAGATTCGGTATTCACACAGAAAATAATCAGAAAAAAGCACTATTTGATACAATTCTAAATTAAGAGATATCTCTGCTGGAAAGAAAAGAACTCTGTCTTTAGATTCCAAGGATCTGAGGTCTAAACCTAGCTCACTTTGTTCTGGCATTCTTCATTCTCTTTCATCTTTTCATTGTTTGGACACTTTTGACTACACTTCTACTTTACCTCTTCCTCCCTATCTGATTTTGCCTTCTTATTGACCATAATTGGATCTTCACTGATCTCCCAATTCCTTTTTTTATGAATTTTTTTTGTTTTCCAATTATATACAATAGTGGTTTCTATCATTTTGTACGGTTTTGAATTTTATAATTTTTCCCCATCCTCTCTTCCCTACTCCCTCCTCACCACAGAAGGCAATTTGATAATCTTTACATTATTTCCATGCTATGCATTGATTAAAATTGGATGTATTGAGAGAAAAAATATCCTTGAGGAAGAAATAAAATATTAGAAATAGGAAAATTATGTAATATATAAGGCAACTTTTTTTTAAATTTAAGGTAATAGTCTTTGGTCTTTGAATAATCTACATCACAGATCCCTTAAAATTGTCCCTGATTATTGTAATGACAGAATAAGCATGTCCATTAAGGTTGATCATCAAGCCTATGTTACTGTTTAGGATTTATATTGTTCTTCTGGTTCTGCCCATCATGCTTATCATCAGTTCATGCAAGTCTTTCCAGGTTTCTCTGAAATCCTATCTTTTCTGATTTCTAATAGAACAATAGTGTTCCATCACATACATACACCACAATTTGTTCAGTCATTCTTCAATTGTTGCACATACTCTTGACTTCCAATTCTTTGCCAACACAAATAGAGCTGCTATGAATATTTTTGTACAAGTGATGTTTTTACCCTTTTTTCATGATCTCTTCAGGGTATAGACCCAGTAGTGGTATTGCTGGATCAAAGGGAATGCACAAAATATTGCTCTTTGGGAATAATTCTAAACTGCTCTTCAGAAAGTTCAGATCAGTTCACAACTCCACAAACAATGCATGTTCTCCAAATTCTTAAGCATATATCTTCCTCACAGTTTTATTCTGGTCTATTTTTCTCCTGACTTTCTCTCCTCCCTCATTAATCACACCAGTTCTCATGAATTCAATTATCATCTTAATGTAGAAGACTCTCAAATTTCTATATCCATCTTTTTTGCTTTCCCCATCAGACATTTAATATAAATTGACTGTTGGCTATTTTTTCCTGAATTCCCTATAGTTATCTCAAACTCAATGTATCCAAAATGGGAGGTATTTTTCTTTACTTCCTCCATAGTTCCTTGATTATTCTTCACCAATATTTTGTTTCTTTCAGAAAGTGTGTTTTGTTCAACAAAGAGGAAAAACTGTGTAAATTGAATCCAATATTGGGAGTTGGACTGTTCCCCACCCCCAGAGTTCCTTATTTCTGTGAAGAGCAACTCCATCCTTTCAGTAATCCAGATTTGCAAAGACAATCATTCTTGACACATCCATCTCCATCATTCTTCATGTCTATTGACTTACCCAGTCTCATCCATTTATGGTAACTATAGCCATATCTATTTTCTTTTGAATTTGGGTTAAGATCTCTATTTGATCTTCTGATACTCCATTTCTTTTGTGTTTTCAGTTTTGTTAATATGTAACTGTGCATTATATGTTCTGGTTATTATTTTTTCCTTGTGGTTTTGCTATGATTTTGTCTTTCTCATTTGGTACATTTTTTGATTTGATTTTCTTCTCTTTTCTATTTAATCAGCTCAGCTAATGGCTTATCAGCTTTATTAGTCTTTTCAAAGAAACACCTTTTAATTTGTCATTTCTATGGTATTATTTGTTTTTACTTCCTCTTCTAATTTTAACATTTTTTATATCTTATTTAATGATTTGCCAATTATGGAATTCATATTTAGCTTATTTATTTTTTGCTGTACTATTTTGTTAATGTATGATTATAAGAACATAATTCACCTGCATTATTCATATTCTCTTTCCGTTTACTCTAGACACTCATTTTCTTATTCATGAACCCCCCCTGTAATCATCTGATTTCTCTCTTTTTTTTTCAGTATTCTTTATGTTATGAAAGCTTCCAAGGTTATCTGCCCTTTAAGTGAACTCTATGGGTTCTCTTTTCCATTCCATTTCACTTTCAGAACAATGTCATTTATTGAAGGTGTTAGAGCAGATAATTCTCCATGATAAAGATTCACCTCCTCCCCACTCCCCCATCTATACCTTCTCCTGTAGACTTCTTTTTCTATATTTATTAGGAAATTTCCTCCAAGGGCCTACAGTCTTCCACTCCTCCAGATGACAGTTGCCCCTAGGGTTCCAACTTTCCCTATTCTTCTTTCCTACCTTTTACCCAGTGCAAGTGGACTTGTTAGGCACCCAATGTCTTAGGCCTCATACTGTATAAGGTACCCATCTTTCTTCACCTACAGGAGCATTCATTAATGGAACCATTTTTCATCTACAAAATAAGGTTACCTTCCTTCTGTGGGAACACAGGCTATTCTAATGGTCCTGCCACCTGGACAGTCTCTGGAACAAGCATGCCACCTTGAGAGATAAGGTGTGCTGGAGTCCTTGGGAGCTGGACATTCTGCCCCACAGCCCAAGGGCACAAGACACAGCTGTGTTTTGCCACCTCCCCCCTAACATACCCCCTTATCCTGTAATGCAAGAGGCTGCACGTGCCCCTCATTTTCTTTGTTCTACCCTGGAAGACCTAATGGTATATATGTAGAAGCTAAGCAGTAAGAAATTTGAGCTGGAGGCATAAGGCAGTGGCGGCTTGACTCCTTATTCTCAGCTCCCCTCCAGGAGGGAGGTTGTCCCTGTGGTCCCCAAGGTGAAGCAAGCCACAACATCCTTCCACTACCTTTTTCAGTCTTTCTGTACCTCCAATCTATCAATACCCCTTAAAGGGTCTCTTCATTCTTAAACTACAGAGGTCACCTTCTTCTCATTGCTTAGTTCTTGACTTGACATAGCTGAACCACTCTTTCTTCTCTATCCCTCACTTCCCTTCTAATATTTTATATATCCTCCCACATTATAAAGTGATTTCACAAAAGAAGCATTTACCTAGACAGGGAACCCTCAGGTTCCATCCACAATGCCCTATCCATAATAGCATCTACATTGTTACATCTGCAAGATTTCTGCCTTTGTTCCATTATCTTTATGTACTTTAAGGTTTTTTAAACTTTTCTTTTTCATTCATTTCCTTTATTTTCCTGCATTTATTCATGGCTTCTGTAATTCTGATGTTTTGAGTGTTGAAGGAATAAATGTTTTTCATTGCTTTCTTTTTCAAAATGTTTCCAATTCTTTTTTTAAAATATTAAATTCTGACCTTTTGTCCAGTGTGGTTTAGCTCAGCTTTGCAGTCATGTTGGTATGCATCCTGAATTCAACAGTTCTTCAGTGTATACGTTATTCCATTTCCTCTTTTATTTCTTTTAGTAAATGCAGAATAGTTTTGAATTAGTTAAATACCCCTTCATTTGTCCTGATGGTTTGCAGAACTTTTTTTTTCTGAGCTGAATTGTTTAATTTGACCACCATTTATTTTGGAATTTGAAGTCTTGGGATTTTTTTTTCCTAGTGATGATCTGTGAATTCTTTCATTTGGAATTTCATTTTCTATGTTCAGAAGTTCTGGGTAGTTATATTACTTCCTTTATTGCAATGTTTAGATTTTTAATGATCCTTGGGGGATCTTTTTTCATCTTGTCTTCAAGATACATATATTTTGCCTGCATAGTGACCATATTATATTTTAATGTTTTATTTTTTGCTTTTCTTCTAGGTTGCCCTTCACTTTTGTGTATTCACATTTCCAGTCTATTATTGTCATTTCTTTTCCCTTCTTTCCTTCCCTCCACCTGTCCTTCCTTGCCTCCTGCCCTTTCTTCCCTCCCTCCCTTCCTCCCTCCCTCCCTCCCTTCCTTCCTTCCTTCCTTCCTTCCTTCCTTCCTTCCTTCCTTCCTTCCTTCCTTCCTTCCTTCCTTCCTTCCTTTCTTTCTTTCTTTCTTTCTTTCTTTCTTTCTTTCTTTCTTTCTTTCTTTCTTTCTTTCTCTTTCTCTTTCTTTCTTTCTTTCTTTCTTTCTTTCTTTCTTTCTTTCTTTCTTTCTTTCTCTTTCTTTTCCCTTCCTCTCTCTCTCTCTCTCTCTCTCTCTCTCTCTCTCTCTTCTTGAGACTTGCCATTTAGATCCATATTTTTCTAACCTGTTAATTATTTTTCTTGTGTAAGATATAGATTCTGCTCTCATCTGTCTTATCTCCCTTTTAAATCTCTCGGGAACAGTGTATCATGTTAGAGTGTTAGATATTTCCCCTTTTTATATACAGGTCTTGCTCATAGATTCTTGAACTCATTTTCTACATCTGGAGGTCTTTTGTCACTTTTCACATTGGTTTATTGATACATGTTCAAAGTCTGAGATTTTTCATTCCCAGAGTCTTTGGTGTTTTCAGTCTTATCCTTTATTTTTCTTATCATTCACTTCCTCAATCCCTCCCCTCTGATTATGGTTTCTGTGGGGACAGGATCTCAAAGCATCTAAGCATCTTCCCACACAGGACAATTCATGGTTCACCAGACTAGATTTGAAATCAGATTTTCCTAACTCCAACCCCTGATATTTGGGTGGTCAGAAATTACCCCAGTTGGAAGCTGGGCTCTTTCCTTCAAGCTCGGTGAAGTGCCTTTCTAGTTTATTAAGTCAAGGATTCTATGACTCATATTGGGAAAGTGGGGTTACTAGACATGTAACTTCCCACATTCTAAGCTGTTTGTGTCATGGGTCTCTGCCCTAATGTGTTCAGGGAAGCAGTTGCCCTAATCCTTTAAGAGAACATAGTAACACCATAACATTTCATGTCTATTAGGACCAGGAAGCATGGCACACTATAAACAATTTTGACTCTTGCATAAGAGGACTCAGATTCAAATAAAGCTTCTAATCCCCACTGCCTATGTAACATTGGGGAAATAGTCTGTCTGATATTCAATCTCCAAGTTAGGATTAGTAGACCTCTGGGATCTATTCTAGGTCTATCATCTCATGATAAAGTAGCATCTTCTATTGGCTCATTCTTCTGCCCTCAATCACAATGTCAGCCCTAGTCTATAGAGGGCAACTGATAACTGTTCATCTTAGAGATCTAAGGGTAACTCTTACTTATTGGAAGTGGTTTCCTAGTACTTAATGATAGTGACTTCTTTCTAATGATTATCTCCATTTTCTCCTGTATAAATCTTGTTTGTATATAATTGTTTGCAGGTTGTCATCTCCATTTGACATTGAGTTCCTCAAAAATCAAGAATTTTTTAAACTTTTCTTTGCATCCTTAATTTTTAGTACAGTACCTAGCTTATTAAAAGTGCTTTATAAAGGTTAGTTGACCGATGTACTGTGGCAGGTATGAGACACAATGAATTCAGAGATGGACTTGGAATTAAGAAGACTTGATTTCAAATCTCACCTCAATAATTACAGGCTGGATGACCCTGGGAAAATCACCTAATCTCTATGTGGATCAATTTTACTTTTTCTGTATATTATGTATAACAATAGCATCACTTTCTCAGGGCTCTTGTAAAGATCAATTGATATAACATTTGTAAAACAGTTTGTAAGTCTTAAAAATTTTATATGAATATTGTTGCTGCCAAGCCACATCACCTCACTACTGCTGCTGCTGTTGCTTCTTCTGTCTCTCATGAGTTCCCATCTAAGTATTCTCTCAATGTAACTAGATAACCAGACAAGTAGCTTTTTTTAGAAACTGGTACTTACTAATGTGCTATAACAACATTCCACCTAAAAGTATAGAACATTTTTTCCCACAGAATCTAGGGGAAAATGGGCCTTAATCTTAGAGAAAACCTGTATCAAAGGTGTATCACAGTTTCTGGATAGATGGAAATCCTTTTTTACCTTCATAGAGTCCTCACAAATCACTTGATGTCCACAAGTCTCTTCTGGACTTCAAAAGTCAGTGCCTTTGTAAAATTCATTGCTAGCTTTCTCTTTATCTTGAAGAGACCATTTTCCCTAAATCTGTTTGATGCCAAATCTACTGATAATTTCTCTATATAATGGACAAATGAAATGACTTGTTTAAGATCCCCCAGAAAGTTAGTGAAAAAAGTTTGTACTAGGACCCAGACAATGTGGTATATTAAAAAGAAAACTGACTTGGGAGTCAGATAAATAAGGCTCAAATTCTGACTCTGATTTATTTTACATGACCTGAGGTGAGCCATGGAATCTCTATGTCCCTGTTTCTATACTTGTAAAAATGAGGTTTAGATCCTTTTACAGTTCCTTCCACCTTTAAGTCTGTGTTCTTTTTTTCTTTTCATGCCATACAACTTCTTTTTAAGACAAAGAATACTATGTGAAAATGTAAAAGAGACAATGAAAATTAAAATATTCTAATTAGTACAGGATCCAAATCAATAAATAATCTAAAACATTTTGTTCTTTTAATTAATTCTTTCCCTCTATTATAATCTACATTTTCCCATTTTGGAATGACCACCCATCCCCATTCCTCTCTGTTATAAACCTTGAGTACATATTAGTAATTCTCTTCATTGCTGAGAAACTGACAATTACATGCTGAAAAAAAATCATTCAAACCATCAAAATGCCACAATTATTTATGGGAATATACACATGTTCAGAGTTTATTCCAGCCCCAGCAATAGGCAATGAGGAGAATTACCATCTCAGCTGTTTTTCAATGTAAAACTCTGGAAATTCATTGTTATTTCCTTGTGCAATTTCCACAAGCCCTATTTAAGAATGACTGATGTTTATCTCTAAGTATATGTTAGTATGTTAAGTAAATATCCCCTTATTTTAATGTTGATGCTACTTAAAAATGGAATGATAACCAAGCAAAAGCACAAAAGTTTCTTTCAGGAGGTCATTAAATAAATATTTGGCCAACCCTTTTTTTCTTATTCTAGCATAAGCATTTTATCAGCTTCACTGCCCACTCTAGTATTTATTTTTCTAGAAATAGATTAGAATATGATGAAATATAACCATACTGTGGTCTACAAGGAACTAGAGAGGCTTGGACAAAATGACTGTTTCTACTTTCATTCAAATTACTATTCCCAAATAAAAGTTTCTACTCTGAGTTCCATTGGATTAACATTTAGAACATCATCATTCCCACCCTTGCATTAATAACTTATTTTATCAAAAAATGCCTAGACTTGATCAGGACTATTCCAATATTATGAATTCCTCTCCAGTCAAAGACTCTTTCTTTGTAACTTCTGTTACCCTTTCTCACAAGTAGAGAGAAAATCCAACCAATCATTAGTCTCTAAGTACTGGGCATCTCTTTTGTCTAAGATATGATACTGGCATTGGGGGAGGTACCAAATTCTGGGTGTCATATTTTTGGAAAAACATTGACAATATCTTTTTAAGCTATATGTGACTTCATTTGATTCCTCTTTTTATTATATAATATTTAGCGACTGAAATAAGCATTACTTTAACAGCATAACAAAAAGATGTTTGAATATAAAACTGCAAATCAACCACACACCCCTTGCTTTTCCTTTCAAATATATAAAATTATAATGTAAATTTCTTTTTTTTCCTCTTTTTTACCTTCCTCCAACCATTTTAGAGATAGCTACCATTAGACAAAATAGATCAAAATATATGTAAAATTATTCTATGCATAATTCTATTTATCAGTTTTTCTTTCAAAAGCACTGACATTAGTAACCATAGATAGTTAGCCAGAATAGCACTGGAATCTCACCCTTAGGATATTCAGATGTATAACCTAGATCAAAGCTTTCTTAGATATTCTAATTTTCCACATTCTCAGTGTTATACTGTCCTACTCAATATTTCTCAGACATAATCATCCATCTCTCTCTGTGCCTTTGAATTGACTCTCCAAGTCTCCAATAATTTTCCTTTTCACCTTCTGTCTCTAAGAATCTCTGTCTTAAAAATTCAACTGAAGTTACTCTTTTTTTCTTGAAGCCTTTTTTGGACACCCCAGCCTTAAAGGACTTTGAATATTTCTTATACTAATACATGTCTTTTATCCATTTTGAATGTAAGCTTCTTGAGGATAGTTAAGTTTTCCTTTGCCTTTATATTCATGGAACCCAGTACAGCCCTTGATCCATAGGAGGTGCTTAATAAATGATTAAGAAATATAAAAACTGTCTTCCAGTAGCATATAAAGGTTTGCCTCGTAGCAGAGGGATTAGGCTTCTTTTGCTTATTCAAGATAGAAGTGATATGTAGAAATGCCACTGAGAAGTAGATTTAAACTTTCAGGGAGTAAAAATTGGACTCTTTCCTAACAACCTGAACTGTCCAAAAGTGGAATGAGTTGTCTTATGAGGGAATAAGTCTTCCCTATTGGAGGTATTCAAGGAAAAAGGTGTTTCTTTAAGATGAAATTTCATCTTTCAGTTATAGTTTGAACTCTGAAATCCTTTCCAAGTCTATGAAATTCTGTGAATCTATGGAAGATTCTTCAACTATAAAATGAAGTTAGTATAGTTGTTCTCAGTTCTCTTCCCTAAATATAATTCAATTAATTCATTCAATTAAATGCCATCTTTCATGTAATCCTTCCTAGTTATTTTGCTCATGTCCTGTCCCCTCCCCCCACCTTACCTTCTTGTTTGTTTTATGGTTGTAGCTGCCACTACAACAATCTCTCACTATTTTATTTCTTTGCAGTCCAACAGAGAAAAAATAAATGTCTATTGTGATCATTTATAACCACATATATTATTTTCTATATTGACTGTGAATTTCTAGAGGGAGGAACTTAGTCTCATTTAGCATTGAGAAATTGAGATGACCATTCAGGTGACCCTTTTTTTGTCTTTGTATTGACTTCCTCATACCTTCTAGCATAGGACTTTGTAAACAATAGTTAATTAATATCTAGTGAATGAATAAATGAATGTTTCAGGAGCTATAGACATCACTTTATAATATCAAATTTTCTACTCATTGGATTCCCAAGTATCCTAGGACATATAGAAATTAAGGACTTACTATCCATTACTGCCTTTATGCCTCCATTGATCAAAAAAGGATCAATACTCCTCTTAGCTGTTTTTCAAGTCTGAATCTCAGACTCCACTGTCTTTTTCTCTATAGGTCTCCTAGCTAAGTCACTGATTGCTTCACAGTATTTCAAAGATGTCAAATCTTCTTGCCTTCTGAGTCAAATACCAGGTCCATCATTTGGATATGGCGTTCTCTGGGAAATTATATCTCTGGTTTCTTCATCTTTGGTCTCATTAAGGGATAATTTTGACTGGTAAGCTTGATGAGCTTAATTTATATCTTTACACATGGGCATAAAAATGGACATATAAAAGAATCATATGAAACAAAGCTGACTATTACTTGATACATTGCCATGAGCGATCTCGACTCTTTTGGCATCAGTAGCCTGATAAAATCAAGAAAGCAACATCTATTCAGTGAATTAATGTTTTGTAAAAGAAACTTTAATACAAGTCCTCTATTTACTGGATTGTATAACAGCAAGGTAGAGAGAGGGAGGTGGAATTACAGAGGGAGACAATCAGAAGACACAGAGAGAGGCAGAGGCAAAGACAGAGACAGAGAGTGACGAGAGAGACACAGAGACAGAGGAAAAAGGAGGGACACAGAGATGGAGAGATAAAACAGAGAGACAAAGACAAAAACAGAGAGAGAGAGAGAGAGAGAGAGAGAGAGAGAGAGAAGAGAGAGACAGACAGAAACAGACAGACAGAGACAGAGGAAGAGAGAGAGAGAGACAGAGAGAGAGAGAGAGACAGAGGAAGAGTATAAAATGATGAAGGAAAACAGAGAAAGGAGGATTTTATTTAGAAAAAAGTTTTAGTGGCTATAGCAAATTTACAAAGTGCTTCCACATATATTTTCACATACCTTATCTGATTGTCTTTTTTTTTTTAAAGAAGAAATGTAATTTTATAAAATTAACAAAAACCATATGGGCTGCAGATTACTTCTTCTCCTGAATGGACATCTGAGCAACGGCCTTCCATGCTTCATTTGGGAGCATCAGGGGAGGCTGGTGGATTCCATCTGATAATACACTGAACTAGTTCTTCTACTCTAATTCTACAGTGGTTGCTTCCAAAAACTTACACCTCTGCTTTTTTGGGCTTTTCACAATCTTCCTCTTGATTGAATAGATAAATTTTACTCTGAGCTCCTGAAAGGGTCTCCATGGGTGGAATCCTCTATCTTTTCATTCCTATGAGGGCCCCCATGAGTTGAGCCTTAACCAGAAACTGTAAAGAGCCTCTTTTTGGGGGGCTTGGGTCTCGGTCACTGAGGTTGAGATGTGTAATTTTCTTCAACAAACTGGTTGCTCATGGCGGGGTAGAGATGCAGGTGAAACTGGGTGAGAGTTAAGAGATAGATGGGATTTCACTCACCTTATCTGATTTTTCAAAGGGTTGCAGAACAAGTTTATTAATCAGATTCCAGGGGGAAAATAACTAGGATATCTTATGAAAGGTATGACTAATTAATATCTTGAAAAGGAAAGCCACAGGGATAGCACGTGCTAGATGGGCAAGTAGATTGAGGAAATGCCACAATATAGTTTACCTTGTTGTCGCTCAGTTGTGTTTCAGTCATAACTCAGTGACCTCATTTGGGGTTTTCTTGACAAAGAGACTGGAGTGCTTTGTCATTTCCTTCTCCAGCTCATTGGAATAAGGAGGAAACTAAAGCAAATGTGGTTAAGTAACTTGTCCAGTATCACACAGCCAATAAGTGTCTAGGGTCAAATAGGAATTTATAGAGAGGAATTTCCTTGACTCCAGGGCAGTTTTCTATTCACTGTACCACTTAAATATCCTAGGATGGTTTACTTAATCTAGACATTACAATTTCTCATACTTTTATGGTGGGAAAAATGAAAGTCTGAGTTAGATCATAGCAAGATTAGATAATCTGAAGCCCCCATGCCTAAAATATTTTTGCTGCTCCTCCCCACAACTTGACTTTTATGCTTTCCTTCAAAAATGGACTCAAATTCTACCCTCTGCTAGAGGCCTTTCCTAATTCTCCAGATGCAAATGGCATTGTGCTGATACAGTATATCTTTTAATTGGTTAGTTCTCTCTCCTTATACAATCTCTTTTGCTTTGTTTTGTTTTATTTTAAGCTGAGCTAATATTTTCTTTATGTTAGAACTACTGTTCCTAATCTATTCCTATGGAGACCAACTTTGTAATTTTTGACTTCCAAAGACATTTCTTTCTAAAGCTTGTAGGAGAAATCTCTTCTGTTCCTTGACTGTGATGTCCATAGATTAATTCTTAGGTCCTTGGCAAGGAGGCAGCTGGTGACCACAGTGGCAACGTGAGAGACAACACCCTGTGGTTGATTGAATATGCTATTCTATTAATTACTTTTCACTACTATGCGGAAAAGCATGATAGCTTCATATCAGCAGCCTGGAAGTAAAAAACATGACATGAGCAGATTTCTTTTCTTGTTCTTGGTACAAGAAACTTGATCTTCATGGAATCTCTTCAACTTAAACATTCCTATTTTCATATCCGCTTGAAGAACAGATCACCCAATAAAGAATTCTATTATCTGACAATGTTCTTTAAAATGGGTATTTTCATTTATTTATTTATTTCAGGCTAATATATTTTCAGTGTATTTTGGATATATAAAAATAAGAGAAGCATCTTAGTATGGCAGATGATATGTATATGAAGTCAAAAAGTCAGGAATCAGGAAGACCTGGGTACAAATTCCTCCTGTGCAGCCTTAGGCAAGTCACTTAACTTTCCTACTCCTGATTTCTCATTGTAAAATGCAAGCACTAATAGTAACCAACAATAACAAAATTATTGTTGAAGAGCAAGAGAAATAATGTATAGAAAGAGTTTGCAAATCTAAAAGTGTCTTGTAAATGTAAACTATTATTATTAGGTAATTTTTTTAATTTAGTGTTTTTTTAATTTGTTAACATTTCATTTGTTTTCCAGTTATATATAATAGTAATATGTACCTATCAATTTTACAGTTCCCCCCTTCCCCCCTGCCACAGGCGGCTTTCTGATAGTCTTTACATTGTTTTCATGCTATACATTGATGTAAATTGAATGTGTTATTAGAGTAAACATAACCCCCCCCCCCAAGAAGATGAGAAACCTCAAGCATAGAGAGAAAAAAATGTACTTCAATCTGTGTTCAGGTTCCAATGGCTCTGTCTCTGGGGTGAGTTGCTTTCTTTATCATAAGTCCACCAGAGAAGTTGCTTCAATATTTTCCCCACAGTTGCTATTAATAACTGTACCTCCACTCTATTTCTCCCCACTCTTATTTATTCTATTCTCCCTCTCCTTTCATCCTGGCCCTGTCCAAAAGTGTGTTGAATCTGAACACCCTCTCCCTCGACCTTCCCTCTCTTCTATCACCTATTCCCCCCCCCTTCCCTCCCCCATTCCCCTTTATCCCATCCCTTTCTTCTTATTTTTCTCTAGGGTAAGATAGATTTCCTCACCCTATTAAATGTGTGTTTGTAATTTCCTCTCTGAGCCATTTCTGATGAGAATGAAGGCTCACTTATTTCCCCTTGCCTTCCCCCTTTCCACTTCATTGAAAAAGATTTTTCTTGACTCTTATGTGAAATTTCTTAGCTTCTTCTTCATCTCCTTTCCCTTCTTCCCAGTACTTTCCTTTATCACCCATTAACTCCATCTTTTTACTCTATTATACCATTATATTCCACTCCTTCCTATAGCCTGTCTATATATGCTCCTTCTAACAGCTCTTATAAATGAGGAAATTCATATGAGTTATCAATATCTTTTTCCCATGCAGGAATATAAACAGTTCAATATCATTAAGTTCCTCATAGTTAGTTCTTCTCCTCCATTCCCTCTATGGTTCACCAGAGTCCTTATACATGGAGATCAAACTTTCTGTTCAGCTCTGGTTGTTTCAATAGGAAAGTTTGACAGTCCCCTGTTCATAGAAAGTCCATCTTTTTCCCCGAAAGAGGATGTTCAGTTTTGCTGGGCAGTTGATTCTAGTTTGTAAAACCAGGATCTTTTGCTTCCCAAAACATCATATTCTAATACCTATGAGCCCTTAATGTAGATGCTGCCAGATCCTGTGTAATCCTGACTATGGAGCCTCAGTAGTTGAATTGTTTGTTTCTGGCAGCTTTTAGAATTTTCTCTTTGATTTGCTAATTTTGGAATTTGGCTATAATATTCCTGGAAGTTTTTCTCTTGGGATCTCTTTCAGGAGGTGACCAGTGAATTCTCTCAATTTCTACTTTCCCCTCTACTTCTAGGATCTCAGGGAAATTTTGCTGTATTATTTCTTGAAAAATAAAGTCTAGGCTTTTCTCCAGATTGTGGCTTTCAGATAGCTCAATAATTTTTAGATTATTTCTTCTGGATCTGTTTTCGAGGTCAGTTATTTTTCCAATAAGATACTTCATATTTTCTTCTAATTTTTGGCTTTTTTGGAAGTTTTATTTTTTCCTGATTTCTTCTGAAGTTATCAGTTTCCTTTAATTCCATTCTGCCTTTGAAGGAGTTATTTTCTTCAGAGAACTTTTTTTATCTCCTTTTCCAGCTGGCCAATTCTGCTTTTTAAGGCATTCTTCTCATTATGTTTTGCTTTTTTCCATTAGGCTCAAACTGGGTTTTTAACATATAATTTTCTTCAGTATTTTTTGTTTATTTTTCACCAAACTGTTGATTTGGTTTTCATGATTTTTCTGCATCACTCTCATTTCTACTCCCAATTTTTTCCTCCATCTACATTAATTGCTTTTCAAAGTCTTTTTTTGAATTTATCCATAGTCTGAACCCATTTTCTATTTCTCTTGGAGGTTTTGGATATGGAATTTTCAATTTTGTCATATCTGAGTATGTGTTTTGATCTTCCATGGGACTAAAGTAATTCTCTATGGTCAGATTCTTCTTTTTCTGTTGTTTACTCATTTTCTCAGCCCAAGATAGCACTTCTAAGGCTTTGGTTTTTTTTGGGGGGTGCACCTCACTGGGACCTTTATTCCTCTAAGGTCTTATGCTCTCTTGCTTTTGCTTTGATATGTAGATGACCCCACCTACTTCCCTCTCCCCTGGAGCTATAAGGAGGATTCTGCTATCATATTATAGAAGCCCAAATTGCAACCTGGATCTGAGTGTAGGCAAACAGCAGAGTCCTACCCTGAGGGAGAGCAATCTCTGCAGTCTTCCCTGACCCCTTACCATCTCTGTGGGTGCAGGCTGCTTTCTCCAGATTCTCTCTGCAGATTCTGCAACCAGTGGTCCCTCACTCCACACTCATCTGGTGTAGCAGAGTTCTCTCACTGTCCCTTCAAGTTGTTTCTGGTGATCTCTGGGCTAGACTGGGCTGTACTGCAGCCATGGCTTTTTCCCCAACCCCCAGTCCTGCTGAAACACATAACTTCTAAGTTATCTTGGACTGGGAAAATGTATCACTCAGTCTGTGGGTTCTACTCCTCTAAATTTTGGCTAGAGTCATCATTTGTTGATTTTTGGAGTCTGGAGGGGGAAGGAGTTCCTGGGAAATTCTGCCTTCATGCTGCCATCTTAACTGCCCCCAATTTAGTGGTTTTTCCTTTTATAGTCATTTTAATTCATACTCTTATTTCAACAATCCTGTCATTGTTAATTGTTAGAAAACCTTTGAAACATTCTTCAGAGATAGTGTTTCAAAATGTACCTCATATGTTAAAGGCATATCTTGTCAATAACAGAGTTCAAATTCCTCTTTTTTTCTGTTATATAAAATAATCAAATGAAAAATTCCTAGGGTTTAACTCCCTAAGAATGTTTAGGTCAGTTTAGTCTCTAAACTATAGGTGTGACAACCAGGTAGATAAAGATTATTGCCTATTACCTGTGTTACTATTTTTCAAGCAATAATATCTAATTTAGCCCAAATTCCATTTTCTTTCACTGTGCCATTGACATTAATAATTTCATTTTAATTGCCTTATTTTATCTTATCCACATAGTTTGCAACTCTTTTTTATGCCATAGTAAGTCATAATATTGATCTATGTCTTACATATCTTAGTTTAATTTCCCACCATATCTTCTTCATATTCTGAGCTGATAATAATCTTTCATTAAGGTTAGGGACTTTCATTTTATTTCTTTGTATCTTGAGGGTATCCAGGAGCTGCTAGGTGGCACAGTGGATAGAATGCCAGACCTTGAGTCAGGAAAATTGATCTTCTTGAGTTCAAATCTGGTCTCAGATACTTAAATGAGGAATGATGCTTGAGATATTTCTTTACCCTTAAGGAATAATAATCAGGAATGCACCTTGAACCTGATAATTATGATCCCTAGAGTAAAAATATTTAAGGGACCAAATACATCATTTCTTTATCTATTTATTTATCTAATTTATTTATTTATTTTTAGGGTGT
The DNA here is from genome assembly GCF_037893015.1 of Macrotis lagotis. Taxonomy (NCBI): domain Eukaryota; kingdom Metazoa; phylum Chordata; class Mammalia; order Peramelemorphia; family Peramelidae; genus Macrotis; species Macrotis lagotis. The sequence continues at coordinate 583,464,261 of NC_133666.1, forward strand.
TTTTTGCAAGGCAATGAGGTTAAGAGGCTTGTCCAAGGTCACACAACTGAAGTCATATTTGAACTCAAGTACTCCTGACTTCAGGGCTAATGCTCTATCCACTACACCACCTTGCCACCCTGATCAAATAGATTATTAACTCAGTACTCTTTGTCTGTCTGTCTTTGTTTCTCTCTTGCAAAGTGACCACTCTCTGCACATAACCTCTTACTTTCCCTTTTGATTTCTTGTCAGGAATCAAAGTCTCCTTTAAAGAAAGGTGCAAATGGTCAATGATTTCTACTTCGGCTAGAATATAGTGTTTTGGAACTACAATTCATCTTCATCTTCAACCACTATGTAATACCTATTGTGGACTAACTAACTCAATTCATACCTGCACTGATTAGTTGAGAAATAGAGGAGAAACTTGACAAAAATCATATCTGCTGAATTTTCATTTTTTCCCGCAAAAAGCAAATCAATTTAATTCTTCAAAAAATGAGAAACAAACTAGGGAAGACTCTATGTGATTCTCATTAACAGAGAGGAATTGTTTGCTTTGGTGGACGAGTTGGGAACCCTGGAATGAAGAGACTACACCTTCCTAGGATGTATAATAGAGGAGAGGAAATCTAGTCTTAATCTATCATGTGCTTTAGAATTTTAGAGAATAGGTTTCATAGTTTGGAGGGAAAAGATGAGTTGGATCTTATGGAGTAAAATGTCCAGGAAGGATGGGAGATGCTCAAGAATGAAATTCTGAGGACACATCTAATAAGGAAGAAAAATAAGACTAGTCTGAGAGACCAATATGGATTGCTAGTAAATTTGTCAACCAAGTTAATTTTCTAAGATATGTACAGAAGCTAGAACCAAGAATTGGTAGCAAGAAGATGACTTTGAATATAACTTAATACTAAAAAGTTCTGAATGAGCTGAGGCTTATGAGGAAATATAAAGATAAAAGGTGATTTGATTTTTTTTAGTTTTGTCAAGAAAAATATAAAAAGAAAGGTCAAAAAAGGGATAGATGTAACATGTTAACAATGGTAACTGAAAATTCAATTCAACAAATTTTAAGCATCTACTGTGTGTGGCAAGTGCTGAAAAATAGAAATAAAGATGGAAAAAGAAACTCTAGATACAGTACTCTTGCTTCCATGTGAGCCACATCTAGACTTATAGTGTATGTATATACATAGCCTATATGCTTGCTTACAATACAGTGAGCACCTACCCTTTAACTGAAATATTGCAAAATGTACAATACTAATAAATGTCATCTCCCAACCCTCATGTAACACTGATAATTCTTTCCAAGAAGTACACACAGCTTCAATGAGAAAAATGTTTCCAAACACTATTAGGAATAAAACTAGGGAACATTATTTGGCCAAGGCAATTGTCTCCCTTCTTTAGGTGCAATAATATTATGTTGTTTTGTCCCTTTCTCATTATTACCAGGGTATCCTAACACATCAAAGTACCCTAGCCTTTGCTCTTGGTATGCCTCTCCTTAAACTCTGTTGGATCATTTATCTCTCAGTTTGAATTCTTTCAGTTATTTTATTTGTACTTGTGACTCAGACCATTTTAAATTCCATTTTCTGCTAGGATTTAATGACACTGTTCTATCATGTCCCAACTCCAAGTAATACCTTTTTGCTTTTTCTTTCTCAGTCTTTTTTATTCTATCTTTATCTATTCTAATTGTGCCTTTCTCACTCTTTAATTTCCCCTCAGTACTATTGCTCCTGGTGTTTTCATCAGCTCTCATGAATTCAATGATCACCTCTACAAAGATGATTCTCAGAATTACTAAGAACCTCTCCTGAACTACAGACTCATATCTCTTAACTGCCTGCTGGGCACTCAGCATTCCATAAAATAACATCGAACTCAATATTTCTAAGTCTGTGGTCATTATCTTCATCCCTCCCAAACCTTCTTCTTTTCCAAATTTTCCTATTCCGGTTAAGGGACATTCCTCCCAGTGAACAATTGGTACAACCTCCTTTTCATCCTGGATCCACTCCTCAATTCATTTTTCAATCACAAATCCAATCGATTAAATTACTTATTTAGTGCCATACCAATTAAACTAGCAAATGACTATTTTACCAAGCTAGAAAAAAATATTAACCAAATTCATCTGGAACAACAAAACACCAAGAATACCAAGGGAACTGATGAAAAGGAAGATGACCTAGTTCTACCAGATCTAAAATCCAAAAATTATTGATTAGAGAAATGAAAATTAAAACAACTATGAGGTATCACCTCAACCTATCTTATGGGACAAAATGAGAAAAAGGGAAAATGATCAATGTTGGAGAGATTGTGAGAGGATTGGGGCATTGATGCATTGCTGGTGGAGGTGTGAATGGAACCAAACATTCTGGAAATCAATATGCTCATACTATGCCCAAATAGCAATAAACTGTTCATTCGCTTTGACCAAGTAATTCCAACTCTAGGCCTATATCCAGAAGAAATCATAAAAAATGGGAAAAGTCCCACATATTTCAAAATATTCATAGCAGCTCTTTTTGTATATCAAAGAATTAGAAATTGAGGGAATGCCCCTCAATTGGGGAATGGCTAAACCAGTTTTGGTACATGAAAACTATGGAATAGTATTGTTCTAAAGGAACCATAAATAGTCCAACTCTAGAGAAGCATGGAATGAGTTACAGGATCTGACACTGAGCAAAGGGAGCAGAACCAAGAAAATAATGTACACATTAATAACATTGTGAGATGATCTACCTTGATGGAAGCATCTTCTCTCAGCAGTTCAGAGAGCTAGGCCAACAATATTAGACTGGCTATGGACAATATTATCCCCATCCAGAGGAAGAAAAAACAAAACATCTTTTGAATCTGATGAAGGCTTTATTAAAAATTATCTCTTATGTATCTCTTTCCTTTAATCCTAATTCATTATACTAAAAATAACTAATCTGTAAATATGTTTATCAAAAATATGTATATATAATGCTAACCTCATTGTTTGGTGCTGATGGGAAGGGGGTGGGCAGGGTAGAAGGACATTTTTTAACTTAAAAATATTAATGTGCATATGAATGAAATATAATAAAATTAACAATTAAAAATAGCTATAAAAAAGAATTACTATGGGTTAGACACTCTAGTGAAGTTTTAAGAATACAAAAAGGGGCAAAAGATAATCCCCAACTTCAAGTTCACAATCTAATGAGCAAAACAAATAACTAAATATGTACAAAGACTCTATATACAATATAAAGAAGAATGTATGTAAAACAAAAATTAAGAAGGGGGTGGCAAATGATTCTTGTAGAAGATTAGATTTTAGTTGAGATTTGAAGGTAGCCAAGGAATCATGCAGTAAAGGAGAATAGAAAGAGTATTCCAAGTATGGGGGACAGTGAGAGAAAATGCCTAGAGTCAAGACATGGAATATTTTGTGCATGGAACAGCAAGGATGCCAATGCCACTGTATCAGAGGATGTGGTAAGGAGTTGCTGTTGACATTCCTTTTCAAAGGTGACCAATGACAGCACTGGCAGTGCTGCACAAAGATATCTGCCTCACTCTAGTTTCCAAAGTCATCATGTCCAGTGGCAAGACAAAAAAGCTAGATGATTAACATGGGTCTGCAATATAGATGTCTGAGTTCTAAGCCCTCCATAGGTTTTACTTCAGCTGTCTTCATGACTGTTGGAACAAATTGTTTTCATTCATCCATTTTTTTAGGATTTTGCAAGGCAAATGGGGTTGAGTGGCTTGCTCAAGGCCACACAGCTAGGTAATTATTATTAAGCGTCTGAAGTCGGATCTGAACCCAGGTACTCCTATCATTCATCCATTCTGATGGAGGAAGTCTTCACCTGCTTTGGGTGTGATGAGTGTATGTCATGGATGGGTGTGAAGCCTGTTGTTTACCCTCAACATGATTTTACCCTGTCTGCCCAAGTATTTTTACAGGTGTGTGATCTTTGCACAGGCTATAACTTCTTGGAGCCACAGGTGAGATTTAAATAGGGAGTACATTCTAAGAAGATTAGAAGTTTGGGAGTATGGGAGAATCTTTTGAAGGAAATTAGATGGAATCAGATTGTAGAAATAGAGGGGTTTGCTTTGGTAAAAAGGTCATGTCTTCCATGTGTAGATTTGGTGAAAGAGAAGTTAAAAGTAGAAGGTATGATATGAGATAAAGAAGAGGGCAGAAGAGGGAGTATATGGCAAATAGATTCATTTTTTCCCTTTAAAATATGAGAAAAGTTTCTTGGCTGAGAGAGTGGAGGAAGGAGGTATGTATCAATGGGAGGTATGAAGAGGAATGAAAAGAGTTGGAATAGCTACTGTCTAGTGTAGGATATTAAGTTGATAAGATGTAGAGGGTTTGCCCAATATCACTGAAGATCTAGTTGAAGTTACCATAAATTTGTAGTAGACCTAGTCAGAATGCTTGCATGATTTTCTCCACCTTTGTCTAATTGTGATATAGGTGAAAGTGAGTGATCCAAATGATTCATGCAGCCATATGATAAGGGTTGAGGACAATATAGAGTTGAACTCATCTGTTAAGGGGTTAAGATGAGGAAAAGAGATAGTGTATCCAATGAAGGACTGATAGTCTGAGGAAAATTTGAGGAACTGAGAAATTAGAGGTTACTATGTGAACAAGAAACAGGGTTTTTAAGGAAAGCTACTGAACAAGGTAGAAAACTGGGTGACATTTCAGATAAGGAATTTTCAGACTTCACAAGGTGGTATTAATTGTAGATGTTGGCAAGATTAAAGCTATGAAAATTATAGTTTACAGTTGAGGTGATAGACCATGGGAAATTACTAGATTGAAGAATTGAGAGATTAGGCTATTTTGGGTTTTGCCATCATTTAATATCAGGGCAGGAGTTGGGGAAGAGAGAAATTTCTGATTGTGAGCTAGATACTAGGGAGTATCATGGAGAAGTATAGTCAATAGCTAGCTACCAGAATTTTGAATGAATGGGAAATATTAATTATATGTATCACAAAGGAGGGGAAATTATTAGTCATATGAGGAGGAGGAGAATTTAGATATGGTAAATAATATAATACAATATATATCACACAAAACAATACAACAGACTAACTTGATATACAATATAACAATGAAATATAATGGAATGTAAAATAATAAAAATAGCATCACATCATATCAAAAATATTATCCTGTATAGTATATCCATGGAGTCAAAAAGAGTTGGATATTTCAAAATGACTGAATAACAGCAAAATTATATTCGACCTTCATTCAGTGTAATTCCTTTTCTGTGGTAATGCCTATATTTGCTTATTTTTTCCAAGGGCAATATATCAGTGAAAACTGTAACAGCATATTGATCTAAGCATGATTTTATCAATTATTTTTTTAATCCCAGGAGAGCATTTTTTATTAATCTTTGCTCTTTACCTTTGAAAAAGACAAGTTTCTCCAAAAAGGAAAAACTTCTATAATAGTATGATTAGGGGACTGTCTTACAAAGTTCTTGGCAGCATAAAGCATGGCAGTGATTGTGGAGTTTTGTATTTTATGTTTTGGGGAAGATTTATTAAAATTTTAGTAATTGTTATTTAGGAAACATTTTCTAGAGTAGTGAACCGTGGAACAATTTAGTAACCCTCGTTTTTCATGAAAACCAAAATGTTTTCCAGATGGGGTTAGGTATCTGTTTACTGGCTTAAACAGATGTCCCAAGTAGCTGATTCTGATCTTAGCACAACTGAATACCTCCCTGACTGCCTGGCATTAACTTGAGTTGGCGGGACAGGCTTAGGGCATATACAATATATAGGGCATATACAATATATAGAACATTTGATTTTAGCTACTCTGATATTAATGAAACTCAGATTAAATGGGCCATCAATGTAAGAAAGGTTTGATTTTTAAGGCTGAATTAAACAGCTCTAAAATAACATCTTTAAATAAAAGAGTAGACAGTAGGGATCAAGAACAAAAGCAGGAAACAAATTGTTTCAGCAATGTACAAAGGCTCTATAAACCATCAACAGTTTTATAAAAAGCAGAAGTAAATAATGGAAAAAGAAATGCTAATCAAAATAACAAAAATGCATAAGGTATCAAGAACTTCCCAACTTTAAAATATATCATGTAATAGTACCCATCAAAAAATCTGTTACTGATAGAAAAATAGAATTGTAGTTGTATAGAAAAAACAAGTATTCTATGATTTGATAAGTTCAAGAGCAAAAACTACATGGGGATGGATTTATTTTTGTATATGAATTGCTTTTAAATCTAGAGAAATTTTGAAAATTAGAACATTTACAATATGAATCACAATAAATTCAAATTCAAATCAATATTTGTCCTAAATATAAAAGGTCACATCATCAAAAAAAAGTGGGACAGAATCGGAGGAGGTGCCAACACAAGTGGTTGAGTAGTCCTTCCAAACTCTGTATTTAGTTTCTGGACTGAATGACTTCTTAGAAGGGAATTTCCCATAGGATAGGGAGAGGGAGTATGAATGACTGATGCAAAGAGAGAAGATATAATTTCCTGCTAGATGGATCTTTTCTGGATCCCCAAGATCCCTGATATATCTCCAGGAGATATGCTTATCCTTCTAGTGTTGGTGAGTAAATTATCTGTTTGGCATTTGCTGAGAGTCTACTGTTGTAAGAGGCTCTTCCACATCTTCATCTGTGAAAAACCAGTCATAATGCTGAATAATGGTCTCTACAATATTGTATTGATCAGGTAAGTGAGTCACCATTTGTGTCATGTTATTTTCTGGTGTTCGAATGAGGGTTGGACCAAAAACGATTGCTAGATTTCTTGGTTCCATCTTGTTTTTTTCTGAATTTTCTGCTACTGTCTTCAGATGAGCAGAGAGAAAGTTAAGGGTTTCATAATGATGTTCAGGCAAATCATGAATTAGTCTTTTTAGTGCTTTTAGACGCTCTAGGGGGTCTTCTTTTCGACTTGCTTCAATAAAGTCTGCATATTTATAATTTGTGAAGAGTGGCTCAGGGAGTTCTCTGAAGAATGACTTCAGTAAACTGCTTATCACATTCAAGTCTTGCCATTTATCATCCTGTGTATTAATATCAGTCGTTCCTTTGTTGAGTTCTTCTTGCATCCTTGAGATAGCAGCATTATTTCCAGGAACTCTGTAGATACCTATATAGTCAAGTCCTCTTTCTTCAACTAATTTGCAGCATATGTCAACTATTAGTGGAATGTACTGATTGGTGTGAGCTGGGGGACAGTTATCTAGTCTGACACCAAAGGTTCCTACAGCAGTAGGTTTTTTCTTAAATGTTTTCTTCATGATGTTTGGAATGCTCTTTTTCCATGTACCTTTGTCTTTTGAAGGACTAATGTAACCTTTACTGGGGAATTTTCTTTCTGATTCTTCTTTGGGAGAGTATGGACTCTTCAATTTTGGTTCTGATTTGGTACCAAAGAAAGTCTGTCTGATACTGAGAATTTGGCCAGGTGTTTTTGGCAACTGTTTTGCTTTGCTCATCAAACTATTATATTCCTTTATTCTCTGGCTAATTAGGCTTCCTCTAGAGCCTCTAGTATCCTCTTTACTAATGTTGCTACTTTCCTGAATGGTCTTTATCCAGGCTAACATGTCATCTGTGTCTTCAGCTTGAAATAAGTATTCACGATCTGAGTTGGTAAGCTTGAATACACTTTTCCTCTTGGTTTCACTATAGGAAATGCCTATCAAGCAAGCATTTACTTTGATAGGTTGTTCTTCCTCTGATGGGGTTTGTTCTCTTTTATCTTTGTGTAAGTAAAGAGAATGGCCCCGAAGGACAACATACATTCGTTTCCATGGGCGAAAACTTCTACCAACTTGCTTTCCCTTATCAGTGGCCATTTGTCGAAAATGGAGCCATCCTTCCTTGGCAGAGTTACCAAATACCTCTGAAGATGAACCTTTTCTAGGAACATTTGAATTTTGAAGAGTCTCATGAAATTCTTGTTGCCTAGATCTCTCATAGATATCTTGTTGTTCTTCCTGGTTTGTAAATCTATACCATTTAAAACTCTGTTTTCTATAGCCATCCAAATCAGATACAAGATTCTCTGAATTCACCTTTTCTGATGTGTCTCCTTGCCCGCTGAGATAGTTCCATGCACGTGTTCTGTGTCTTCTAAAACTAACAGATGGGAAGGTGAAGGCCCCTTGAGATCTACTTCTTGGCCAAGACTTCATCAGCACAGAATCCTCTAGACTTTCCTGGGACAACCTACATTGCTGGATCTGAATGGACTCAGGCACTTTATCATGAGTGGTGCTCCTTTGATGGCCCTGCCATGTAGTGCAATTTGCTACTACCTGGCTATAATCTGTAGCAGTGTTCAGAGAAGCTACTCTTAAACTACCTAATTTTCCTAGAATTGACCTATGTCCCAAATTAAATTGTCTTTTATCTATATACTCTATGTAGGTTTCATAGTTTTCTATATGCTGTTGAGGATTAGTGGAAACAGGGGGAGTAGCCAAATCTTCAGACCTTCTGCTTGAGATTTCTTCTGTCTGTCTATTGTTTCTAAATTTAATAAAAACTTCAGAAGGATCTACTGATCTTGATATTGGAATCTCGTGAATGGGAACTGAAGATGATGGTGATGGAGTCTTTGACACTCTTTTTATAGAGGTCATTTCATTGATGCCATTCCTGACTTCAGTTCTCTGTGACCAATCCGGAAGTTTATTTCTACCAGAGAACAAATGTACAGTCTTTTCAGAATGCACGGCAGCCCTTACAGTTTCATTGCTAACCCACATTGTTGTATTTGACTTTGCAGCATCCAGTTGTGATGGAGGCATTTGTACTTCCATTCTGTAGGTCCTGCTTGGTTGAGTCAGTCTTGAAGTATTCAACAAAGAATCAGGAGGAACTTCTACTGGTTGTGCCTTTCTTGAAGTGGTGGGTGATAACTGGGCAGAGCAAATAGTTAGGGACTCAGGACTATTGTGGGCATTACCACTGCTTGCTTCACTGCCTTCCAAGTAGGCATCTTGAAAATATGCATCCTGGAGGCTGTCTTCATCTTTTGACATAATACTAAATTCCAATGAGGTATCTCTATTCTGAATTAAACAATTACTTGGGAATGGGTCTTTCCAATAACACTTTCTCTATTGATTTATGATACAATCATCTGTGCAGAAACCAGTCTCAAAAACAGGTCCTCCTTTCATTTGCTTAACAAATGTGGTGTCAGCTTTCTTTCTCTGTTTCCATTCTCTTCATCTAACAGGAAAAAATGAATAGCAGGATTTTTCTACGAAACATCAAGAAAAGCATTTAAGACTTTAGGAGTCTCCCTCCATTTCTGTCCGTTGGAAAATAGCCAGCTCGTGCCGCCTTCTCTCTGAGGAGCAGGCGCCCTGCCTAACTCCCACCCCCACCCCCAATCCCAGCTCCCCCCCCCCAAGTAACGGTACGACCTGCTGGTCCGGAGGGGGAGGCTGCGGCTGCCACTAAGGCCGGCATCTGGGTCCCGGGGAACTGGGCTGCGAGCTCCGCTCCGGAGCCTTGTGAGAACCAAGTCCTCACTGCACACATTGGCTTCCCGGCATTTTCAAAGGCTGCCCTCCATTCCAACTCTCTTTTTCCTCACTCTGTCTCTGACTTTCTTTGTTTCCTTCAAGTCTCAATTACTTTCTGATTTTAAGAATAATTATGAATTTTAATTATGAATTAATAATGATTAATATTAATCAACAATTGGTTTTGAGGATCATTACTTAAGAATAATTAAGAATTTAAGAATAAGAAATCCTTCCCCACATAGTATATGTTCTTGAATTTGTCAGATACTCTGATTTTTTTTTAATTCTTATCTTGTTCATAACACATCCAGTTTTCTATTTTTAAAAATAATATTCTATCATTTAGATGATTACTACTGCTGGAAATAGTTGAAAGTTGGGAAGTACTATTCCTCCCTAATTTCTACTTTTTAAGTCATACTCTTAAAAATGACTTTTTGCTCTTCCAATAGAATTTGGTTACTACTTTGTCTCATTCTATAGCTTAATTAATTTGTCTGTCTTGCCTTTTCATAGAGCCTTTTCTCTCAGAATATTTTCAATTGATCAGCATATATCTTATTCACAAATAATTGTTTTCTTCTTGTTTCCCCATAAGACAGTGAGTTCTCCCTAGCACTGAATACAATGAGTGATACACAATAAATACCTAATTAATGTTAATTAAATGTACATTTTGATCTTATGACATTCCCACTTCTTAAACATAAGTTTATGAACTACCATATGAAGTTTTCTCCATCCTATGCTTATATCTGATTCAAACTTCTAAGGAGATTGCCCTCTGCCCTCTCCCTTTTAACCCCTTGCCCTTTTCCTTTTATAGAATGATGAGATTGAGTAAACAAGTTTATGCTCAACATATTCAGATGCTTCATTATAAAAATTTTTTTTGCAACATTAAACACCTTCTGTTCCAGTTTTCATAAATGGAAGTTTTAAAGATCAAATGATTTAAATCAAGCAAAATGAGTGAATTCTCTGTCTTTTATCATCCTAATAGATTACATAACTACCTAAGTGGTGGACCTTCTCCAGAACCATCATCTATGTTGAGAGGAGATCGACAAGAACTCCATTCAATATTCCAGGTGCAAGTATACCAGGGTTTTTGTATGAGGGATTGTTTGCCAATTTGTCCAAAAGTGGGAAAGGTCACCTCAGGTGACTGTGAGTTGCATCTCACTAGAAATCTTCAAGCAAAACCTGAATGAACATTTGTGAGGTATGCTGTAGAGGGAAAACCTGTTCAGGTAGGAATTAAACTAATTGGCTTCACAGTCCCTTCTGACTCTTAATAGTTATGATTCTCCATAGTTCAGCTTCTCAATATAGTTCTCCATATTAAGCTTCTTGAACATTATTTCTGCTTTGAACATTTCCTGCAGGTTGGCAACAAAATTACTTTGCTTTGGTTTCATTGACATCTGTTCTGGTTGGGTCCTTTAAAACATCTTTATGAAACACAAAATTGGGCTGTTTTATATCCTCCAGCTATAAGGTCAATGTCATATATAGTGATGTCATGTCACATCATGCTTTACTATATCGTAAAAAGAATGAAAGAAAATATACGTTGATACTTATTTTATAAATTATACATAAGATTGAATGATGAATCTTTTGATTGTTCAGTTGGCTGATTTCCTTTTAAAAAGCAGTACAAAATAGATTCTAGGAATGGGATTATTTTATGAGCTTTCCTCTTGTCTCTGTATTTCTTATATATTCCTGAGAACTGTAGATGAGGAATGTTTGTAAAAGAAATGAGTATACACATACTGGATGCCTCCCTATATCACCTGTTATGATGTTGCTATAATATGTCAAAATTTCATGAATGTCATTATAATTGCAACCCACACACAATTTCTCCATGATTTAGTAAATTATTGTAAGCAGTAAATTTCAAGCACAGTCATCATTTGCTAAGGAGTCAACATTTGGTAATGAGTTTGGTGGTACAATGGATAGAGCAGCAGTCCCAGAGTCAGGAGTACCTGGGAGTACCTGAGTTCAAATACGGCCTCAGACACTTACCTAGCTGTGCAGCCTTGGGCAAGCCATTTAACCCCATTGCCTTGCCAAAAGAGAGTAAATATTGCTAGGTCTTTTGCAATTATAACTATAATGCCAGGCATATCATGGGTTCTAAATGTTTTCTTATTGATGGATCAGTTGATAAAGAGGGCTTGACAAAACTTATACTCCACTGACATGTGGTTTTGAGAACCCAGTGCTGTTTCATTACTGCAATGAAGTCTTTAGTTTAGGACTATAGTGGAGGGCTGCTATATTATTATGTGTTTTCACAGGGAGCAAAATTGTTTAGTAACTGAAATGTTCAGATAAAGTGTCTCCTTCCACAGGAATCTTATTCTTGGAGTGTTCTGAGATGAGATATGTTTCCCTTGAGAGCAAGCCTATATTAACTGGAATGTTCTCAGAGCATTTCTTCAACCACAAATACCTTGTCCTCTGAATGTTATATAGTTTTGCTGACATTTTTTTTCTTCCCCCTTCCTGAGGTGAGAAGTCCCCTGGTGTTACACATTGCAAGTTTTCTGAATGTTTGGAGCAGTTGAGCTAACTTTACCCCCTCCCTTACACATTCTCAGGCATATACACTCAGGATCCTTGGGATTGGTCAGGTGAGGGGATGGGGTTAAAAAGGGACCCTAATGGTGTTGGACTCCAGGGGGAAGGGTCAGAAATATGGAATAAGTAAGGTAAGAAAGAGGAAGGAAAAGGAGTGTGAATGATGTCCAGGGACTCCTCTCTTGACTCTTAGGAATAGGCAACTCACCCCTCTTTGAAAGGCAGGAGGACTAACTCCAGAGGAGTGTGGAAGGGAGCATAAAAGTGTTGCTGTATTAGGGAAAATTCTATTTAGGAAGAAAAAGATCCCAACACACAACTTTAAGTGACACCTCATTAATTTTAGGATTCTTAGTGTTCATCCTTCATTTTTTAATTTTAATTTTTATTTAATTTTATTTTTGTATAAATTATGTTTCTATACATTACTAAAATATTCTTGTTTAAGAGTAAACATAATAGCCCCCAAAAATATAGATCCTCATGGGCAATAAAGTAAAGGAAAGAGAAAAAATTAAAATTTAAAAAATAATAATAATAAGGGCAGTTAGATGGCACAGTGGACAGAGCACTGGCCCTGGAGTAAGGAGTACTCAGGTTCAGATTTGGCCTCAGACACCCAACAATCACCCAGCTGTGTGGCCCTGGGCAAGCCACCTAACCCCACTTGCCCCACAACCCCTCCAAAATTATTAATAATAATATTATTGAAAAATGTGCCGCAGTTTGTGTTCCAACAATAACCAGCTCTGTCATGGGTGGATCACATTCTTTATGATAAGTCCATCACAAAAGTTACAACCATATTTTTCCACTGTTGCCATTGCTGATTGCAACTCCCTCCATTCATACTTCCCCAATACCATATACTATATTTTTTCTCTCCTTTCATTCTGTCCCTCTTCTTAAATTTGCCATAGGATATCTGAGTGTCACAGCAGACAGAATACCAGCCCTGGGGCCAAGAGGACTCAACCCCACATACCACCCCTAAGGCCCAGCAATGACCCAGCCCTATGTCCCGGACAAGCCATCCAATCCCAGACCCTTGCAAGAAGTAAAAAAAAAAAATGTGTTATATCTGACCACTCTCCTCCATGGTCCACCCTCTCTTCCATCACTCACATTCCCCCCTTTCCCCTGTGGCCCTTCTTTCCTTTTTTACCCCATTGAATATATATATATGTTCTTTCCTCTCTGAGCCACCTCTGATGAGAGCAAAGGTTCCCTCATTCCCTCTTCCCCCTTCCATATCATTGCAAGAGCTCATTTTAATAATAAAAAAATCTTATTATATGAAATATCTTATCCTATTCCACCTCTCCTTTCTCTTAACTCCCATTACATTTCCCTTTTAGTCATTGACTCCATTTTTACAATATATTATATCTTCAAACTCAGCTCTCTCCTGTACTTCATCTATGAAAGCTCCTTGTACTTGTTCTATTAAATGAGAAGTTTCTTATGAGTATTATCAGTGTCATTTTTCTATGCAGGAATGTATGTAGTTCATCATTAAGTCCCTCATAATTTAACCTTCTCCTCTACTCTATATGCTTCACCTAAGTCCTGTATTTGAAGATCAAACTTTCTGTTCAGTTCTGGCCATTTTAACAGGAACATTTGAAATTGTCCTGGTTCATTGAAAGTGCATCTTATTCCCTGAAAGAGAATGTTCAGTTTTGCTAGGCAGTTGATTCTCGGTTGCATTCCAAGCTCTTTCGTCTTCTGGAATATTATATTCCAAGCCCTATGAGTCTTTAATGTAGTTGCTGCTAAGTCCTGTGTGATCCTGACTGCAGCTCCATCATATTTGAATTGTGTCCTTCTGGATGTTTGTAATGTTTTCTCTTTGACTTGGGAGTTCTGGAACTTGGCTATAATATTCCTGGGGGTTGGTTTTATTGGATCTCTTTCTGGGTGGAGATTGATGGATTCTCTCCATTTCTCTTTTGCCCTCTGCTTCTAGGATATTAGGGCAATTTTCCTGTAGGAATTCTTTAAAAATGATGTCAAGGCTCTTTTCCTGATCATGACTTTCAGGTAATCCAATAATTTTTAAATTATCTTTTCTGAATCTGTTTTCCAGATCTGGTGTTTTTTTCAATGAGATATTTCACATTTTCTTTTAATTTTTCATTCTTTTATCTTTGAAGTATTGTATCTTGACTCCTTATAAAATCAGCAGCCTCCCTCAGTTCCATTCTACATCTGAAGGATTTGTTTTCCTCAGAGAGCTTTCTTATTTCTTTTTCTATCTGACCAATTCTGCTTTTTAAAGCATTCTTCATCTCATTAACTTTTTGAACTGTTTTAATCCATTTGACCTATGCTGGTTTTTAACATGTTGTTTTCTTTAACATTTTTTTTGGTTCTCCTTGACTAAGCTGCTGAAGTTACTTTTCATGTTTCCCCTGCCTCTCTTTCATTTCTTTTCTCAATTTTTATTCTATTTCTCTCTCACTTGATTTTCAAAATCTTTTTTGAGCTCTGTCATAGCCTGATCCCAAATTCTCTTTTTCTTGTAGTATTTAGATGCAGGAGCTTGTAGTTTCTCATCTTCTTATTGAGTGTTTTGATCCTTCTTTGAATCATAGACAGTGTTCCTCTTTTTTCTCTGTTTACTCATTTCCCCAGCCTGTGTCTGATTTTGGGGTGCTTCCTGAGCATTTGAGTATTATTGGGACAGCCCCCCCCCAGGATCTCAGTATGTGAAGTTCTCTCTTTCCTCCTGGTCTGTGAATGACCATAAGTGCACCCCTCTGCCACAGGGCTGATGTGGGGGGGAGCTTGCTGTTCTATGGGGGGCCTAGACTGTAATCAGGATCTGAATGTGGTCAGAACCCCAGAGTCCTGTTCCAGGTACAGAGGACAGACCTTGGAAGTCTCTCTCCACTCCCCTCCCTTTGGTAGGCTTAGCATACAAGTCTTAGTTGCCTGGGGGCTCCTGCTTACTTGCTCTGCCTGCTTCCTTTTCCTGGATTTGGGCTGCCCCAGCCATGCTGCTGTCTGAGTGTTCTGAGGGCTAGGCTTATTGTGCTCACTCTGGCAGTTCCATGGCTCCCAGGCACCCTGGTGCTGCCTCTGGGAGGCTAAAGTTCCTTCACTCTGGCTGACTGTGCTTCTAACCCCGTGGAGCTGAGTCTTTCTACTATTTTCCAGGTTACCTTGAGCTGGAGAGAACTGCCTCACTGCATCCCTCTGTGGGTTCTGTCTCTCAAAAATTTAGTTAGAGTCCTTATTTTATGAGTTTTGAAATATTATAGAGCACCTGAGAGGCTCTCCTGTCACCATCTTGTTTCTGCCCCCATCCTTCATTTTTGAAGGGGACCAGTGACTTCAGTGGGATGATATATTTTGACTTTCACATGAATTGGCTTTAAGTGAGGCAGAATTGCACCAAGTAGACAGCCTTATCCTCTCTCCTGGAGTTATCAAAGTCCAATGGCAAGACAAAAGTCAGGATGATGTTAATGTTCCAAGATGCAGTGGATGATGTCTGACCACATTACATGCTCCACAGTACCTCCTTCAGCCACTTTCATCTCCACTGGAACAAATTTCTCATCCACCCATTCAACAGGGAAGTCTTCACATGTGTGGGCTACTCATGCCTCTAAGTCACCACAGGTTTGAAATCTGTCACCTTCTTTCAATCTGGTTCTATCCATCTGCTGAGATGGTTTTACCAGTGTGTGGAATTTAACAAAGGGCAGACCAAGGCAATTCTCTGAGGGAGATATCCTTTATTATCAGGAGAATGAGATTGAGTAACTAAGCAGTCTTATGGTTTGTCTCCACTCTGGGGAATGATGTTGAAGTTCAGGATGTAAGAAGCACAGCTGAGACGGGAGTGAAGGTTTAAGAACCTACAGCTCTCCCCCCAAAAAGGGAGACATTGAGAGGTCGCCACTAGGGGGAAAAAAGGAAAACCAGAAAAAGGTGGAAGAAGATCTTAGGATGAGAAGACTATGGAATGTCTAGTTCAAAATGTTAAACAGAGGGTTTATAATACGAAATACTAGGTGTGGTAGAAAGTAGGCTTCAGAACAAAAATGATAGGTTCAAACCCTGTTTCTGACAAATTCTTTAGCTTGTGGACTTCTTGAGGGTAGGAACTGTCTTTCCTAGTACTTAGCATAGTACCCCAAATATAGTAGGCATTTCATAAATAATTTTGATTGACCAAGACTGTGTGATCCTGGGCAAGTCATGTAATCTCTAAAGTCTCCAAGTAAATGCTTTATAAAACCATGTGTTACTATATGCTAGCCTATTTCCTCAGATGAGGGTTTCCTATACCAAAGAAAACACAGGTCCAAAGCCTACCCCCCCATTTCTAACTATACATAGGGTGAGCATTGAGCCCAGTAGAGCCAAATGAGGTCCTCAAATGAGTGAGTGTAGATAAAACAAAACAGAAAAGGCCTCCAATTAGTAGAGGTGAGATGGACAATCATCCAACAAATTAAGCATACCTTCTTAAATAGATGGACTGAGATTGTTTCTAAGAGAAAAATATTTTTTAATACTGTGACCTTTTTAGAAAAGCTTCAAATCTTCCTTTCAGCTGGAAGAAATGCTCTATAATAGCTAACAGTTATATAATTCTTTAATATTTACAGAGGTTTAAAAATACTTATAAAGGCATATAAAAATTTATCTCTATATACCTATATGTACAGATGTACATTGTACACACACACACACACACACACACACACACGCATATATATATATATATATATTTATAACAGTTTTTATATGGCATGTTATTACTATGGCATCATATCCTAAGGTATAAATACATATACATAAGCACACATATACATATGTGAATGTGTGTATGCCCCTCCCCCCACACCTCTTTGAGATAAATGCTATTATCTCCTTTTTATGGATGAGGATTTTGAGACTGGGAAATGCTGTGACTTTCTCTAAATGACACAGGGGATTTAGTCAAGCATAATCAATGTTTGAAGAAGGATTTGAACTAAAGCCTTTCTGACTCCATGATCAGAGTTTTTTACGCATTGCCACTAATCTCCTTTCTTTGTTTCATGTGAGTATTTATCTTTGCTGCACAATTCAAATACTATTTCTTAGAACAAATAGTAAGATCAGGGCTATGTTATATCAATATCTTAATAATCACCAAATGGTTATGGCATCTACCCTAATCAATATTTATCTGAGTTTTCATATTAAAAATGCATTCTCTTTTTGACTTAATAGGTTTTTTTCCTAAAAACCCTTCCCATTTGGACACTGTTTGACCTCCCAATATCAAATAGAGGAGAACTGTAAAAAGTTAATAAATAGATAAATAAATAAGCAATATGGATAGCCCTAGGAGGGAGTTCCATAACATTGGGACCTGGGAATTGGTGGCTCAGGGCTTTGATAGGGAGGCTCAGAGGAAGACTTGGGAAGCATGAGTACATGGGAAGGAAGTACAATTTCTCCCATGCCCTAGAGGTTAATGTCCTGAGTCAAAGTACATATAGTCAAATGCTAGACTTTAAGCTTAGAACATCCAAAGATTTATATATATATATATATATATATATATATACACACACACACACACACACACACACACACACACACACAGGATAGGAAAGAATTATAGCATTTACATGTTATAAAAGTTACTTGTTCAAGGTCACATATGTGAGCACATGGCAAATCCAGTATTTTCACCCTGTACCTTTGATCCAATACTATTTCTACTATTCCACATTTCCCTCAGTATTCACATTACAAAAGTTATCTGCTTCCCAGAATCTTTTGAAGAGTTTCCTTCAAAACTCTACTTCTTTGCCATTTTCTAGGTGAAACACTTTTTGTTACATCCAGCTACCAGTGCCCTCCCTACTCTAACTTCACGTTTTATTTCTTATTTATGCATTTGTCTTATAGGTTGCCATGACCAAAAGAATTTCAATAGGTGGACACCTTACAAGTGGTATTCCACAGACAAAAGAGATGGCATCAACACTGATTATAATAATTACATCCAAAAGGTAAAAAGATGTAAATTAATTGCTCAAATTAGGAGAACAAAAGAATCCAGAAAATGTCTTACTTGGCAAATATTTGACTTAATTGTCAGAGAGAAAGAGAGAGAGAGACCTGCCAAAATCAACACTGGGTTAGTATACAAACTCATCTGTTAAAATCTTAAGAGTGATGAACAACTACAAAGAGCAATTTTACCTTGTAAGGCAGAGAAAGGCAGGAAAGGGTAAAACTGGTTTGTGAAAAACTTGGTTGTATATATGAATTAGTAAATTCATCAAAAGAGCATTCAGGAATGAAAATGCAAAGAGGAATACAAATAATTAAAATGTAAAAGATTTGAAAAATGAGAATGTAATACTGTTTTCTCCTCCAGGGATTCAGAGCCCACTATACTTGGACCCTAATATCACTGTCCATGAAATGCTTAGAGAAGATTTCAAAATAACACTAAAGAGAGCAAAGATGAGAAAGACATCTGGATTGGGCTAAGTATATGTAAAGTGTGATTCATGATGGAGACTATAATCATGAGGCCCCTGAGGTACAATATAAGATGGTATCTGAAAATGGAGAATATGCCGAAGTTGCAGAAAATACTGAATTTTATTTTTACCAAAATAAACTTGACAAAGGCAACTTCTAACCTACATGCCTATGCTTCTAACTATACAAATGCCTTATGAGGTTCTTGTATACATGAACTGAGTGCATCATTGATAGTTTCAAAGTGACATTCAACAATTCTACCATATCTTTACTACTTTCAGTTGACTGATACAGTGAATATAAAATTCTACCTATTTGTTTCCTATTTGTTGATTATAAAAGAGTACTATTAAATTGAACAAAGCATTACTCTAAAAAGCGTTTTGCCACAAAGTATCTTAATTCCACTTACCAAGATTGTTCATTGTTCTTTGGAAGATAAAAAAACAAAAATAATCTTGTTCCATTATGTCAGTCAAGAAAATAGATGCTCACAAAAAGCTGTTGTGATAGAGGAGATTAAGTGAAGATCCAGGTCAGGGAGGGCTTCTTTAGGTAGTCCTCTTTGATACAATATCATTATTAAATCATGTCTTAAGACATCATGCAGTCTCCTGGAAATTATAGGACATTGTGAATTTGATTTGTCTGTCAACACTGGAAAAGTCAAATGGATAATAAAATCTATTACACAGATTTTAACATAATTCTGAAGGAACATTTTGATAACCTTTTTTGCAACAGTAAATATCTGGGTCTGATTGAACAAGTAGACAATAACTGAGACAATAAGAAGGAGATGGTGGCTTAGCAGGAAGTAATGCATCCAAAATTACCTTAATCACAATGAATCTTTTTTTCAGTCTAGGACAAAATGGGGACACAGAAAGAAGGACATTTGAAATAGCCATATACCAGAGAATGTCCATGTGCAGCATTCCAACACAGAAAGAGACTATACATGATAACCAGAGGAGGTTCTATTTGCAGTGGAGGGCCCCAATCCTGTGCAAAAAGCAAAAATTGATACCAACTGCTAACTCACTTGCTCTTAGTTCAGTTGAGAGATTCAGAGCTTCTGAAGGAGGTGACCTTCAATTAGGAGTAGCATAATAGCAGTGAGCCAGCCCTAGGATGTGTCCAAGTAAGAAACAAATAGCAGCATGAAAATTCCACCTATACACACACACGCACAGTACTTTAAGATCAAATTTATACAGACAAGTTTGATTTCTTTTCCTTGTCAAAGGGTCAAGAGCAAATTCCTTCCATAAATGTGATCAACATGATTCCATCATTAATGGTCAGTATCAAATTTATACATGGGGGCTTATGATAGTCAACTTCTCATTTAATCTTTCTCATTTATGTATAAGTCAAGAATCTAGGTGATGTCCAGAAAAGCCCTTCATGGGCAGTGACCTTCACAGTTTATCCCATCATGAGTGCCTGTCTGGATCATAGCTAAGTCCTCCTCAAGGACCATAGAGGTTTGCAGAGGTAGGGTGATAACACTTCACTAACTTCTAAGTTTTTCATTCCTGGAAAATTCATTGATTGACTGGAAAATATTCACAATAGTTATGCATAGCTATTGTGAATGATCTATCAAGAGAGATAAATTTGGTACCCAAATGGCTTCTTTACCATCTCTGCAGAAGGTAGTTTCACTGATCTTGCAGAAATGTCCTGAAAAGGGAACTAAGACTATGGCTTTGTGCTTTAAAGGAGCTCACAATGTCCTATGACCAGGGTCCTGATGGGCCAATCTAGTGTTTGTCTATAGTACATCTACTTTCCATCTCACATCAAAAAGATAGAATCTAAGGAGAATTCTCTAAGCGAAATTTAAAGAAAAGGCATGTTGTAGATACATATTTCATGAATTTTTATTAACTATCAAAGGAAAATATACATTCCAATAATACAAATGACCTTGGGGACTATTATTTGAATGAATATAAATAAATATTTCCCTATTGCCTGTAATATCAAATAAAAACTTCTCTTTTTATATCTAAATGCCTTCATGAGACTTTTGGTCATACACTGAAATGGTGC
The DNA here is from genome assembly GCF_037893015.1 of Macrotis lagotis. Classification (NCBI taxonomy): domain Eukaryota; kingdom Metazoa; phylum Chordata; class Mammalia; order Peramelemorphia; family Peramelidae; genus Macrotis; species Macrotis lagotis. The sequence goes on from NC_133666.1 coordinate 583,484,990, forward strand.
AATCATTTTGAAAAGCAATGCAAGTGAAGTGACTAAAATGCACTTTCCCTTTGATAAAGAGACTCCTTTACTGAGCTTATACTCCAAGAAAGCTATCATTTAGAAGAAAGGGCTAGTATTTGTTATAGCTCAAAATCAGAAAAAAAATGAATATGTGCTTTAACTGAGGAATGACTAAACAAATAAATGGAAGGGCATGTAATGTGCTGTAAGAAATGATGTGTAATAAATTATGATAATTGAAAAATCTATTTAAACTGATGGAGACTGAGGTAAGCAGAGTCAAGGAACTAATATACAGTGTAATTACAACAATATAATTAAAGAATGACACACCAAAAATTAAAAAGTGAATGTAACCAAATTATAAAGATGAAATGGGATTCAAAAAAAGAGATATATCTCCATACAGTATAATCACAGATGTTACACATTACACACATTTTTAGACTTTTTCAATGAATTAATCAACTGATTATTTTTTTCTTTCTAAAAAAACTATTAATCATACTGAATGGTTTTTGGGTTGCAGGATATGGTGATAAAAGAAACAAAATATCAATAAAAACTTGTTTTTAAATCCTTTCATGTTCTTTTCCAGTAGAATTATGTACTACTATTTTCCTCATACTCTAAAATCTAACCATATTGACTTATTTGGTATTCTTTACATATAACAATGATAGTTTATATAATGCATATATGTGTGAATATGTGTATATACAAATACATAAATATTGCTTACTATATTTCTGGCACTGTGTTATCTCATTTGATTCTCATAAGAACCCTGGGAAATAGGTGCTGTTGTTATTCCTATTTTTCTGTTGGGGAAACTGAGGCAAACAGATTAAGTGACTTGTCCAGGTCACACAGCTAGTAAGTGTCTGAAGATGAACTTTATCTTAGATCTTTCTGATTCCAGGTCCAGTATTTTATTGACTGTACTATTCAGCTGCACACAGTAACCATCTCTGTTATTTTGCATTGGCTTTCCTAATCCATGCCTGGAATATATTCACTTCTCACTCCTATTTCTTAGAATCTCTGGTTTCCTTCAAGAATAGACTCAAATACCACTATCTACATGAAACCTTTCCTAGTCCTCCTAGCTGCTCAATTTCTTCCCTTTCAAACCTCCCTTGTTCTCATTCTATATACATTTTTGTATACATGTGTATGTCCATGGACATAAATAGCCTGAGGAGAGAGACTATTAAATTTTTGCTTTGCAATCTTAGTGCTAGTATATAATAATTTTTTTCCCTCCATTTATGGTCCATTTCAGGACTATTATGTGTCAAGTCTCCTCTAAGAACTTCGATTTCTTTCTTTCCTTGTAAAATAATTGAGTTGTACAAAAATCAATAGTACTCCAGATATGTCATTGGTTTCCCTAAATGTGCCATGAAATTTGAATGTTGCATTATTAGAGATAAATGAAGTTCAATTTTGTTCAATGTATATAGTTTATTCAATTATTTTCAATAGGCATTTTATCAACCAACACATCATATAGTGAATGTAATATTTCCAAAATGAAGAATACTTGCCTATTACACATATTCAATGAACTCCAAATGTATCAGACCTTGAACTCACAAAGAATTCAACAAAAACAGCTGCTCTTATTAAAGGAAAATTGTGTACATCCAAGTCTCCTGAGTATTCTGTAGTGTTGCTAATTTCAGTGTTTGATATCCTGTGATTCTTTACAGGAAAGAACATTGAACCATGAGGAAAAAAAAAGACCTACTGAACTCAATGATCTCTAAGCTTCCTTCCAAATCTGAATCCTGGAATACTCGGAACCTGACAGATGGTCACCACCTTGCGTTTGAACATTTTAGTGATGAACCCACTTCCTTATAAGCATGAAATCTTCCATATGATATTCCTCTTCAGGTTCTTAAGAACAGCTTTCTGTTCTACAAAATTCTGGACCTAGCACAGTGCTGAGTCTATATTTAAACATTTTTTGAAATTTAATTTCTTGTTTTTTATGACTGCATATGTATAATCCATATCAAATAGTTTGCCTTCTCAAGGAAAGAATGGGGAGGAAATTTGGAATTCAAATTAAAAAAGAAGGCTTAAATTTTGTTTTTGTGTAATTGAGAAAAATAGAAAATTAAATACTAAAATGTTTAGTTTCTAAGGCATTAAGGCCTACATTGAGATGACTAATTATTGATTTTTGTAGAAGGGATTTATGGGAAGTTATGAATTGGACCAGATGGCTTCTGAATTGATCAGTTAATTAGTTAATAAGAATTTGTTAAGGAGTTATAATGTACCAAGAACTGGGGTTACAAAAGAAGATGTGAACATGGCTCCTGTCCTCAAATGCCTCATAATCTGATAAGGAAGAATATATCAGCAACTGTTAAATCTTAGTAATTCACTATACAGGGGAAATTGAAGGGGAACTAGGAAAGATCTACTGCAGAAAGTAGAATTTGAGTTGAATCTTAGAGGAAAACAGGGAATCTATATATTACTGGTGAGGGACAAAATTCTAATTACATAGAGCATTCAGGAATCAGGATATGGAATACAATGTATGGTGGACAGTAAGAATATCCCAGGGACTAGATTTTGAAGGGATTTAAAAGCCAAAGGAATTTATATTTTACAGGTAATAAAGTACTACTATAATTTACTGAATAGATGATGGCACGATCTTCATAACAGGAACAATATTGAAACAATGTTGATCTATTGATTCCATACAGAAACTACAACTGCATATACTTCTGTTTACCAATTTTTCTCTAAATGCAGATACCATCTTTCTTCATATGTCCTTTGTTTTTTTGCAAGGCAAATGGGGTAAAGTGGCTTGCCCAAGGCCACACAGCTAGGTAATTATTAAGTGTCTGAGACTGGATTTGAACTCAGGTACTCCTGACTCCAGAGTCATTGCTTTATCCACTATGCCATCTTCATATGTCCTTTACAGATAATTTTGGTCTTTTATCATAGAATGACATTAGATTCAAGTCATTCTTAAAACAATATTTCTGCTACTATATATGCTATTATCTTAGTTCTGCTCATTTTGCTCTTTATTTTGTCTAAGCCTTTTCATGTTTTTCTAAGTTCAGTATTCCATCAAAATGAATTTTATACATTATCTCATTCTGACCTTACAATTGTACCATTAAAAGTTAACTTCTAAAAAAATATATCCAGCTTACAGCTAAAGAAACTGAGTCTCAGACAACTCAGGAACTTGCTCACAGCCGTTATGACAGATTTCATAACTCTTATTCCCATGCATCTGAGCTATCTGCATTCAAAATTGTACTGTCTACTTTATGTTCACATAAACAGATTGTTAGAATATAAATTAGAATTTAAGAGGTTGATGAGGGTTGAGAAATTTGAAAGGGAATAATTTCAAACTGCTAGGAGGGTCAAGGAAAACTTCATGGAGTAGATGGCACCTAAATGAAGTCCTGAATGAATAAAAGGATTTCAATAAGTAGAGATAGAGTTGGAGTTCATTCTTGCCTTGGGGATGGTCTAGGCATATGAATAGAAGGAGGAGAGGGCAGTGTTAACTTGAAGGAATAGGAGTAATCCACTTTGGGCAAGAAGGACTGGGAGCTTTTTGAAATAAAGCTGAAAAGGTGATTTGGAGTCAGATTTCAGAAAACTTTTGATACTTGGATAAAGACTTTATATTCAATTTTGTGTGTAATGGGGAACCACCTGGAACTGATGTAAATACACTTACAAGATAAAAATTGTTTGGTTGCTATATAAAGAATAATTTGAAAGGGGATAATGGAGGTAAGGAGAACAGTTAGAATCAATTAAACATTATTAAATACCCTGTTTTGCATCAGACATCATGCTAGACACTAAGGATCTAAAAAAGAGACAAAAGACAATCCCTGCTTCCAAGAAAGTTTATGAGCTAAGGAAGGTGCTTGTTTTACTCTAAAGGAGAAGTTCACCAGTAAGGTTGTGATAGTGGAAGTGTAGGAGGGGCTAGAGACACACCTGGAGTTGACAAGATTGGTAACTCACTGGATTTTATTTGTAAATCTTTCACTTTTAAACAGAAACAGGAAAAAAGGAAATAAAATGATATCATTCCAGGAAAAAATTTTGTTTGCTCAGCTGAAATTTTATAGTTATCTACTGGATATTAATGGGAAAACATTCTTCCATCATTGGGTTCATCTACTTAAATGTGCAGCACAAATTCCTGAGGGAAAAAGGTATCATCTTGCCACGATGCCATGTCCTGCACTGGCCAGGAAACCAGTTATTGACTTTTGACTGCTTTGATTAGGTGCTTCCACTTCTATCTTGAAAAATTCTCAAATTGAATTGTATTAAATTGTGTTGAATACTATCCAGACAAGTAACAAGAAACTCAAAAGAAGCTGATAATCTGCTGAAGGAAGATGTCCTTGATTGCCTAATTTGAGGAAGGGAAGTGTCCCAATGCCTGTTCCCTACCCCTTGGATGAAACTTCAAGCCAAAATCCAAATGGCATCAACATGTATTAAGGCTTCCATCTCAGCAGAGTTCAATAAGACATGTTTTTAAAATGAAGCAGTGGAGTTAGTGTGGTGTTTGACTTACATGGGACCTTGTGGGCATAAATCTGGGGATCCGGAATCTAGTTTTAATTGAAGTTCTGTCACTATTCATATGATATTAACACCACTTTGAGGAAGAGGAAGAGGAAGAGTCAAATTAGATCAAGGAATCAATGAATAAACATTTATTTAAAATTTATTTTTTTATTAAAGATTTTATTTATTTTGAGTTTTAAAATTCCCCCCCAATCTTACTTCCCTCTCCCCACCCCCCACAGAAGGCAATTTGTCAGTCTTTACATTATTTTCATGGTGTACATTGATCCAAATTGAGTGTGATGAGAGAGAAATCATATCCTTAAGGAAGAAACATAAAGTATAAGAGATAGCAAGATCAGACAATAAGATATCAGTTTCTTTTCTAAATTTAAGGTAATAGACCTTGGTCCAACTCCACAGTTGTTTCTCTGGATATAGATGGTATTCTCCATTGTAGAGAGCCCCAAATTGTCCCTGATTGTTGCACTGATGGAATGAGTGAGTCCATCAAGGTCTCATATAAGCCAATCTGATGGAGGCTGAAGTGATATCTGAGAGTTGTTTTAATTTGTATTTCTCTAATCAATAGTGATTTAGAACATTTTTATGTGACTTTAGATAGCATTAATTTCTTCATTTGAAAACTGCTTGTTCATATCCTTTGACCATTTATCAGTTGGAGAATGATGTGTACATTCATAAATTTGACACAGTTCTCTATGTATTTTAGAAATGAGACCTTTATCAGAATCATTAGCTATGAAAAATGTTTCTCAGTTTTCTGTGTTGCATTGGTTATGTTGTGAAAAACCTTTTAATTTAATGTAATCAAAATTATCCATTTTTCAATTTACAATATTCCCTATCTCTTGATAAACTATTCCTTTTTCCTCTAAATTGCTTTATGGTATCAATTTTTGTCTCAATCCTACACTCATTTTGACTTTATTGTATAGGGTGTGAGATGTGGGTCTATACCTAGTTTCAGCTGTAGTAGTTTCCAATTTTCTCAGCAGTTTTTGTTAAATAGTTCTTATTCCAGTTGTTGGAATCCTGGGTTTATCAAACAGTAGATAATTATAATCATTTAGTACTGTTATTCTGTACTGAATTTACTCCACTGATCCAACAATAATCTATTTATTGACCAGTACCAAATATCTTTGTTGATTATTCCTTTATAATATAGTTTTAGGTCTGGTTTGACTAAACCATCTTCCTTTGCATGTTTTCAATAACACCCTTGATATTCTTGAACTTTTGTACCTCCAGATGAATTTTGTTATTATTTTTCTAGACCTATATAATAACTTTTTGGTGTATGACAGTGAATAAATAGATAAATTTAGATAGAATTGTAATCTTTATTATATTAGCTCAGTCTACCCATGAGCAATTGATATTTTCCAGTTGTTTAGATCTGACTGTATTTGTGTGAAAAGTCTTTTATAATTGTGTTCATATAGTTCCTGGATTTATCTTGGCAGGTAGAATCCCCCAAATTTTATATTATGTCCAGTTATTTTAAATGGAATTTCTCTTTCTAACTCTTACTTGGCTTTGTTGGTAAAAATCTAGAAATGCTGATGAATTATGTGGTTTTATTTCCTGCAATTTTGTTAATGTTAATTATTTCAAGTATTTTTTAGTTGATTTTCTAGGATTCTCGGACGTATATCATCTTATCATCTACAAAGAGTGATAGTTTTGTTTTCTCATTGTCTTTTCTACCTCCTTCAATTTCTTTTTCTTCTCATTGCTAATGCAAAGATTTCTAGTCCATTAATGAATAATTGTGGTGATAATGGGCATCCTTATTTCACCACTGATCTTATTGGGAAAATTTCTAGCATATATAATGCTTACTGATGTTTTTTGATAGATACTGCTTATCATTTTGAGGAAAATTCCATTTATTCCTATACTCTCTAGTGTTTTTTTTTAATAGGAATGGGTGCTGTATTTTCTCAAAAAAATCTGCATCTTTTGAGAGAATCATATATCTATTAATTTTATTATTGACATAGTAAAATTATACTGGTAGTTTTCCTAATATTGAACCAGTCCTGTTTTCTGGTATAAATATCACCTGTTCATAGTTCATAAACATGGTGATAAATTGCTAAATTCTCTTTGTTAATATTTTATTTGAAATATTTACATCAATATTCATTAGAGAAGTGGTCTATAATTTTCTTTCTCTGTTTCAGCTCTTTCTGGTTTAGGTATCAAAACCATATTATTATTACAAAAGGAATTTGTCAGGACTTCATCAATTGAGAAGTATTTAATAAACAAAAATATATTTAAAAAAGCAAAGGTAATGCAAATTCACTATTGTATGCAAAGGTGTGCTTGTAAATGTTTAACAACTGCTGTTGAGTTGTTTTTCAGTCATGCATGATTCTGGGATTTTCTTGGCAAAGATACTGGAGTGGTTTAACACTCCCTACACCAGATTATTTTATAGATGAGGAAAAAGAGACAAACAGGATTAAGTGACTTGCCTAGGTCACATAGCTATTTATTGTCTGAGGCTAGATTTTGAATTCAGGAAGAGAGAACTTTATCCATTGTACACCTTATCTGCCCTGTTTAACTACTGACTCTCCTAAAAATGTATGTATTAACATGTATACATTTTTTTAGGTTTTTGCAAGGCAAACAGGCTTAAGTGGCTTGCCTAAGGCCACACAGCTAGGTAATTAAGTGTCAGAGACCAGATTTGAACCCAGGTACTCCTGACTCCAGGGCCGGTGCTTACATGTATACATTTTAAAGTTTGATTTGCATCATTAAAATTTTCTCCATCACTTTCTTGTCTAAATAATCCATAAAATAATAAATTGAACCCTGATCTGTAGTATTTGCCATTTGTTGGTTTCTTAGGTGTAAATACAATTTAAATTAAACAATTGGCCTTCAAAGCTCACAGGAGCTGACTTCAGAACATCTCTGATGCAGATATCCAATAGCACACAATGAGGATATTAGAGAAGTTAGAAGCACTATGTGAGTGCCTAAGGAGAAGGTCATTCCTGGAGACGATAGTATTTGATGATAACTGGGATTTGAGGGAATAAAAACAGGGAAGGAAGACATAGCAATGGAGAAAAGCCCAAAGTGTATTTAGAGAACAAAGCAATTGCTTGACTGGAACATATAGTAACTGTACATTTCCTTCTAATTCTATCTTTTTGTGATTACATGATTCTAAACAGTCAATTTATCTCTAATTATTTTTGAAAACACTCTAGAAAGGGAGAATTGTGTTGATTGACATAGTTTGTTTTCAGTCCCTTTATGGTGTTTCCTGAATTCTCTGTTAGACTTCTATGATCTATGTTATTTTCATGCTCTGCAAGGTGAGATACTCTGCTGCTGCAACAAATAAATGCATTTATATCCTTAAAAGCTAACATGGTAACTGGGGACTATTTTACTCACATTAGTGTCAGACAGTCAACAAGTATTCATTTATTAAGCAGTTATTATATGCCAAGAGAAGCAATTACAATGAAAATAAAAGGGAAAAATTGGTTCTTGTTTTCAAGGAAGGCAACATTCAAGTAACTAGGCTTTTGCCAGATATCTATAGAGGATAATGGATGATGAACTCAGAGAGGAGGTTCTTATGGGTGGGTAGCAAAGGCCTCCCACAAAAAGTGGCCTTCAGGGAGGAAGCCAGCAGGCAGAAGTGAGGAGGCAGAATATTCTAGATATGGGGACAGTAAAGAAAAAAGAGTAATCAGAAGATGGGGTCTCACATTTGAGGAACAGCAAGTAAGACAGTATAACTGGATCATGGAGGGTATGAAGGAGGCAGATTGGAAAGTTAGGAAAGAGGCAGGTATAGACAGCGAAGTTAAACAGGATGTTATATTTGATGTTGGAAGCAATAAGAAGCCACTACATTTGGTTTGGTGGTGGTGGTGATGGTGGTGGTGGTGGTGATGTGTGTGTGTGTGTGTGTGTGTGTGTGTGTGTGTGTGTGTGTGTGTGACAGAGAGACAGAGACAGAGTGACAAAGAACCAGAGACACAAAGAGACAGAAGGGAAGGGAGAGAGATACATAGAGACAGACAGAAATAGAGATAGGAAGAAGAAAGAGAGACTCAATTTATTAATACTTACTGTGGTTCTAGCATGGTACTAAACATTGGGGATATAATAGCAACAAAAATCCTCCCTACCCTTAAAGAGTTTATGGGTAAAACAACTTATGAAAGGAATCTGGAAAGCAACCACTAATGGTGTTTGAATTTTTCATAGTCTTCCCTATCCCTGCTAGATTAAGATTAACCAGAATATAAAATTTGCTTCATTGTGTCACTCCTCTGCTCAAGAAACTGGGATGCCTCCCTTTTGCCTATGGTATTAAGTCTCAGTTTCTAGACTTGGCATTTAGAGCCCTCTATTACCTTTAACTAACCTTTTTTGGGGGGAGGGGCAAGGAATTGGGGTTAAATGACTTACCTAAGATTGCATAGCTAGTAAGTATCAAGTATCTGAAACTAGATTTGAACTCTGGTCCTCCTGACTCCAGGGCCAGTGCTCTATCCACTGCACTATCTAGTTGTTCTCTAGTCTTTTTATTACTCATTTATTAGTAAGCAGTCATATCCTTGGTTTCCTGACCTCAGCTAGCCATGCTTTGCTTATAATTCATAGGATCATAGATTTAGAGCTTAAAAGGATATTAAATATCAGCTCATTTAGGTCTATAATTTTATAGATGAGGGAACTGAGGCTCAGAGATGTTGGCTAACTTGCTTACATAAATATTAAGTAGCAGAGCTGAGATTTTAAGTTAAGACCTCCAACTTGGAGAAATGATAACAATGGTCTTTCATCTATATGAGCATTGTTGATTACAGGATTGAAGTTAAGATGAAACATGTATGGAACTGCTTTGTTGAATAATGAGCCCTGGCAAAGGAAGCCTGGCAAAGCCCTGGCAAAGGGAAGCACTGCTAAGTAACAATAATTTTGCTTAAGAAGAACTCCAGATTGTTCACAGACAGTGGCCCAGCTTTACAAAACAATTCACTTTTGCAATATAATGTAGTAACTATTATAATTTATATTTTCCTTTAGATTTCCAAAGCATTTTTCATTTTATTCTCACAATATTCTTTTGAGATAGTTAGAATAGGTATTAAACACATCTGGCAGCAGAGGGAAAGTAAAATAATTTGCTTAGGCAGGTAAGCAATGGTGGATAAAGGATGGAAACACTGATCTTATGCTCTTTTGTTATATTATTTCCAATAGAAATCTCTTCTTTCTCTCATATGCAGTGAAGAGAGGATTCAACTTGACTTCTGACCATTTTAGGCAGTAGGAAATGGAAATCTGGATTGTTAAACTTTTTTTTTATTTCTCTCATCTATAAGCCAATAATAGAGACACAGTAAGATTAGGAAGATGTGTCTAGGTTCAAATACATACAGGCTGCATCTAACAGAGAATAGAATGCAGTATAAGAGAAGTAGTAGTCTCTCTGAACTTTGTCATGGTCAGACACATATTTGTAGTATTTTTCCCCAATTCTAGATATTTACTCATCTAGAAGAGGGTTACTACAATTGTAAAGACAGTAGAAACTATGCCATATGAGCAGCAGTTGAAGGAATTCAGAATATTTAGCCTGGATTAGAGAAGATTTAGAAGAAATAAGTCAACTGTCTTCAAATATTTGAAAGACTATAATACAGAAGAAAGTATAAACTTTTATGGTCCCAGGAGTCATAAATAGGATTAATGTGCAGAAATTGTAGAAGTATAGATTTATTGTCTATATATGCAAAAAATTATTCCTATGTGGAAGAGATGGATTTTGGAGTTAGAGCATCTCTTATGTCCAGAGTTCTGTGAGCAGTAGTAGATGATTCCTAGTTGGAGGTATTGTAGAAAGGATATCTGATTAAGAATTGGTTCAGCTAGATGACATGTAGAGAGCTTATTATTACTGAATTTCTATGTTTTCATAATGGGATTGGCAAGGAAGCATTACCTTTGATCCAGAGTCTTCATAATAATATATGTATGAACCTGAATGAATGACAATCATGTGATGACTGCCATCAGCTTTTTCTCCTGCTAATGGTGCATCCTGTTTTCAGTTAATCTGCTCCCTTGGAATCCATCTTAATAAAATGAATATATCTGAGAGTCAGTATGGCAAGAGATCAAAGCACAATAGAGATTTAGGCACTAATTCTAGATCTGTCACTGATTAGTTGTTTGACTCGAACAAACCATTGACACTCTATTATACTACGATTCTAGATCTTGGGCTATTCATTTAAGGCTTATTTTCCTTATTTACAATATGAAAGATTTGAACTGATGACCTTTAAATTTCCTTCTACCTCTGATCCTGTCATTCATAAAGATCTTTATAATTAATCATTTGGCAAATATTTATTAAACACAGTGTTAGGAATAAAAAGCAAGACAAAAAACAAAAAAGACAACAACCCTCAAAACAAAACAAAAAAAATCAACCAATCTAATAATTTTTTATCTTAAGGAGTTCAAGGTTTAAAGACAAAATGCAAACAATTATGTACAAACAAAATGTCTTCAGGAAAACCTCCTAGGGGAGGAAATGAGTGATTATCTTTATAAAGTTTAAGAACTGGTTAAAATTTAAACCCAGATAGTTCCTTGAGGAAGTTAGATGAATTTTATTTCAGGTTTTAGCTCTAAAAATCATTTGATGAAGAGACATCTAGGTGTTGGCAGTAAATAGAGCACCAGCCCTGGAGTCAGGAGTATCTGAGTTCAAATCTAGCCTCAGACCCTTAATAATTACCTAGCTGTGTGACCTTGGGCAAGTCGCTTATCCCCATTGCTTTGCAAGAACCTAAAAAAAATCATTTGAGAAAGTAAAAATCAATCAATTGCCCCTTTGATATTTGTAAGCATACCAATTTTGTCAAACCTGCTCATACTTACTTTTTTCCTCTTCTTCACTCAATTTATAATTTCTGTGAAAAAAGTAGCCTGGTCTTTATAATTATTGGAAAATATTTTATTAGATTTATTTTAATTTGGGAAAAGCCAATAATATAATATCTTCCTTTGTGATTGTCCAGAAAGGTTTTTATTATGCCTTGAAGGCTATTTGTGGGCCAAAATCCCACGGTGCATCTCAATTATTCAGTGCTGATGGAGCCACATTGATTAATGATAGGGATATGTTCCCAGAGGGATGGGCTGAACACTTCCATAGTGTTCTTAACAGACTATCATCAGTCAATGCAGAAGTCAATGACCGTTTACCTCAAGTTGAAGTCAATCTGTCCCTTAACTGTAGTTCCAACTGAAGAAGCAGTTTTGATTGCCATTAGGTTCCTTTCAAGTGGCCAACTGAGATCTACAAGGGTGGAGGGGGGTCCATTGCTTATTCAAAATTTGACTCAAGTTTTCTGGGTCATATGGCATAATGAAATTATCCCCCAGAAATTAAAGGATGTCTACATCATCTATTGTTTTAAGGGTAAAAGATATAGAATGTCCTGTGACATTATAGGACTGTTTCTCATTTAGTCATTGCTGGTAAGATTCTTCCCAAAGTCATTTTCAGTAGACTGATCTTTCACGTGGGAGATGGTCACATTCCTGAAAGCCAGTATGACTTTAGAAAGGATCAAGGAACAGTTCATATTGTGTTTGCCATCTGACAACTCCAGGAAAAATGCCAGGAGCAGAACAAATATTCTATACCTTTATAGATCTGACTAAGGTCTTTGATATTGTCAGTAGTGAGGGATTATAGAAAGTTATGTCAAAATTTGCTTGCTCAGAGGAATTCATTGTACAACAATTTGATGATGGCATGTTTGCCTGGGTTCTAGACAATGAAAGATGTTCTTGAGTTTTCCTGGTCATCAGTGAAGGGAAACAAGGCTGTCCTTGCTCCCATCCTTATTTTGGGATGATATTTTTCAGTCACGTTTTCAAACATCTTCACTGAAGATCAACATGGCATCAAGGTCAGCTACCACTCTGATGGTAATTACTTCAACTTGTAAAGGCTACAAATCAAGACCAAAGTGGAAAGAATGCTGGAATGTTGGAATGTTGGAATGATCTTCTGTTTGTAGATGATTGTGTATTCAATGCAACTTCTGAATCTCAAATGCAATGAAGTATGAATGAATTCTCTGCTGCTTGTGCTAATTTTGACTTAATTAACATAAAAATACTGTCTCTTCCATTAGTTATAGCAAATGGAGAAGTTTGAATTCTGTGGACAAGTTTACTTACCTTGGCAGTGTCCTTTGCAGGGAGGTATACATTGACAATGAGGTTGACATACACATTGCCAAATCTAGTTCAATATTTGGGAGACTCCATAAGAAAGTGTGGAAGAGAAGAGGTATTAGACTAGCTACCAAACTGAAGGTCTCCAGAGGCATTGTGCTGACATATATGCCTGCAAAACCTGGACAGTCTATCAGTGCTGTCAGGAAACTGAATCACTTCCATTTAAATTCCTAGGAAGATTCTGAAGATCACATAATGGGAGAAAATACCAGATGCTGAGAACCCTTCTAGAGATAAACTACCAAGCATTCAAACATTACTACAGAGAGTACCACTACGAAGGGCTGGGCATGTTGTAAGAATGCCAGAAATATATTTTCCAAAAAGACTATTTTATGCCAAAAAGACTAGGACAAGTGACACGTTGAAGGTCTCTTTTAAGAACTTTAGAATTCATTTTTACAGCATGGGAGACACTGGTACAGGACCACTCAACATGGTGTGCCCTGATCAGTGAGGGTGCTGTGCTCTATGAGGACGGCAGAATTAAAGCAACTCAAAGGAAACATGACATGTAAGTTTAGAGTAAGCACCCTTTGCATGGACTGTTTGTGTCCAACCTGTGGTAGAGCATTTTAAGCTTGTGGTGGTCTGATCAGCTAAAGAAGGACACACTGTGATTTTTTCTGAAACATATGGATGTCATTTTGGTTGTCTTCGATAAAGAACAAAAATTAATAAGACCAAGATGGTGGAATATTTCTGCAACTGATCTATTTAGAATAAAATTCCTGCTACTGATCTATTAAGAATAAAAGTAGCTCACAATCTTTTTGTTTTTAAGGTTTGCTAAGCTTTTTCCTTGCAAAATTATAAAGGGGAAAAATTCTGTGGTAAAGAAGTTTAGTATAATCTCCATAGTATAGATGAAGACTAAGAGTCTCAGTGTAGTAGAAGGAGAACTGACTTTGGAATTAGGGAATGACTAGTGTGACCTTGGGCAAATCCCTTAAGCCTTTAAAATTTCCTCATCTATAAAATGAGAATATTGGTCTAAGTGCCCTCTAAAGTTTCTTTCTTCTAACTTTCCTCTAACTTTCCCAAGATTACATAAGGAGCAAGTGTCAGAAGCAAGATTAAAGCCCAGACTATTTTTCTCTAAATCCAAAATTGTTTACCAGTAACCACGGAATCTTCTTTCCTTCTTGAAAATAGTTTGGTATGGGATGCAGAAAATGAGAGTAGCTATGTACAATGAGCACACCTGATGAGCAAATGAGAGGAATATGCTGACCATCAGTCATAAAAACTGCAAGCCAATGAACCCAACTATTAGTCACTAAAATTATCCTAAACTCTTTAGCAAATGCAAGATGACAAGTTTGAATGTTAGGTGGTTGTAGACTAGGCAAAATTATGATGTTTCTGAATGAATGAATGCAAATAGATTCAAGTTATAAGATCTTATGAGAATCATGGTATAATAGAAAGGACACTATATAAATTTTATAATCCTTTGACTCAGTGATTTTACTACTAGACCTATAACCTAAGGAGATAAAAGAAAGAGCAAAAAGACCCAAATGCAAACTTTTAATAGCATCTCTTTGTGTATTAACAAAGAACTAAGATGGTACCCATATATTATAGGATCACTGAACAAATTATATGAATGAAATGGAATATGATTGTGCATAAGAAATGATAAAATGGATGGGAAGACATAAGAACCAAAAGTTAATAAAGGAATAGGAACCAGAAGAATAATTTACATAATAGTGACATTATAAAGGAAAAACTAACTGAGAGAACTGAGAAGACTGATGAATGAATTTGCCAACTATAACTATAGGGAAGTGATATTGAAACCTAATTATCAACTTTTGATATGAGACAGAATGGGTTTAAGTTACTGATTAAGAGATATTTTTGGACACAACCAGTATGGGAATTTGTTTTGCTTAACTACATATTTGTAATAAAGTTTTTGTTTTTCTTTTTTCAAATTTTGGAAGGAAGGAAGGGGAAATAGAAAAGATGAGTGGATTAAAGTGGTTCGAAAAAGAAAACTAAAAAGTATGTGGAGATATCTTTAATATATATATATATATATATATATTATATATATATATATGTAGAGAGAGAGGGGGGCGGGGCTTGGAAGGAAACAGAGAAACAGGACAGATTTAAATTCTGCAAGAAAACAGAATTTTAAATTCTGCAAGAAATTAAGAAGAAGAAAAGACATTTCATGCAATGAGTCAGACAATTTCTTATGTGTAATTTCTTTTTTTCTTGTCCTACTCTTAGATCAAAATGCCCATTTTATTTGGTATTAAGTTTGGGTAATTTTTTTAAACAGGGGTGGGGAGGAGAGAGAGAGACAGAGACAGAGAGACAGAGAGGGAATGAGGGAAAGACTGCATTGGAAAAACACTGCATTGGAGGCAATAGACCATCATATAAATCTTAGTTCTGATGCTATTATAGATGGCATGATTATCAAATTTGTGTATGATAAAATTAACAAAGCCAGAACTCAAAAGGTTTCCTTTTAATTACAACTTTGAAAATGATCCAGTCAGCTGAAATTGATCTTCCCCAAAACAAGATGAATAAAGACTCACTTATACTATTTATATGAAAACCGTTTTAATGGGTGCCAAACTCACTTTCAGTCAGAGGTATTATATGTGATTTTTTGTTGCCTTAAGAAATAGCATTAAAAAGAAATGATAGAAACATTGCATTCTGCCCTGGTCAGATTACTTATAGAATGGTATGTTTAACTCTAGGACCTTTTTAGAAAGATCTCACTAACCTAGGAGTCATTCAGATGGTGGTTACAAGGACATAGAATGATATCAAGATTATAAGCCAGTTGAAGGAAAAAATAATAGTTATAACAATTCTTTTTGTGTTGACAAAGAATTTAAAATGTGGGGAATGGCTATCAATAAGGGAATGGCTAAATATGATGAACAGGAAGGTTTCAGAAATACATAGGGAGAATTATATGAACTGATGCAAAGTGAAGTGAGAAGAATCAGGAGAATGTTGTACACAGTAACAGCAATATGATATTGATGATCAACTATGAAAGACTCAGCTATTTTTTTCAAGACAATGATCCAAGATAATTCTACAAGATCCATGATTAAAATGCTGTCCATTTCCAGAGAGAGAGAGAGAGACAGAGACAGAGACAGAGAGAGAGAGAGAGAGAGAGACAGAGACAGAGAGAGAGAGAGAGAGAGAGAGAGAGAGAGAGAGAGAGACAGAGAGAGAGAGAGAGAGAGAGAGAGAGAGAGAGAGAGAGAGAGAGAGAGAATTGATAAACTGAGTGTAGATTGAAGCCTCCTCTTTTCCCTTTCATTAATTTTCTTGTATTTGTGAATGTTTTAAATGGCTGGTATATATCAAAACATAATATAGAACATATCATAATATGATCTGATTATATTATAGATATGATACGGTGTGATGTGACAATGTATTTTATGAATAGAACTCAGTACTTTGAATTTTTTTATCTTTTAGTAAAACTTTCCCCAGTATTCCTTGGTAGGATAGCAGCTTCTCAGAACTTGGTTCCTGAGACCTTGGGATGTCGCTATAAATTTTTAGAAATGAAGAGGCTAACTTGCTCTGAACGGAAAAAAAAGAGTCAGCAAGGGAAGTGATCCTAAGGTGCTGTACATGAATAAACAGGGAAATGCACACATTAGAGGATGAGTAAAAATGGATGATGTAAGGGTAGAGAGTATTTCCTGAAACACACTCACGGAGATTCCAATATTATGGACAGAGTGGGCTGTGTGTTGCCCATTTGACACAGTTGGAAATGCAAACTTTATACAAAAAGATTTGCTGGTTTGTGAAGACAGCTGACATGGATGTTTGATTCATCCCCAGAGCACAGATATGACTTAAGAAGTTATTTGCATTGTCATATGGCAATGATATAAAATCACTGTTTTAATGTTGTGAGACTCCCTCCATGTATCTCTGGCCAAGATCCAATCTCTGGTTCTGTGCATATTTGCTACAGCAGATGATTTTGCTTTAAATGTTTTACTTATACTTTTCCAAGAAAAAATATGAGGAGTAATCCCATTTTGGCCAAGTACAAGGTTATTTATACAATCTCTTTTATTTCTCATATTCATAATGCTTAATAACAAAACAAGAAACCACTATACATTGAATGGAAACATGATAGCCTTTTACAATAATTTTTGTTATATCTTTTGTTTTTATAGCATATATATTACACACACACACACACACACACACACACACACACACACACACATATATATATATATGGGGGAGGAATCTTTTATGTATTAAAATATTTCTCATTTTATTCCCTAAAAGTAATACCTCATAACAAATATTTGGGATAGAGAGTAGGACTAGACCTATGATTTTATTAATTTAAAGAGCTCTAAGATAAGGAAATTGTTTCTATCAAGACAGGTTGGCATGTTTTTTGCAACTTATTAACATTTTTTACTTCTTAATAGTTTATCCCCCCCCAAATAAAATCAATCAATTTTTAGCATTCATTTTTAAAAATTTCAAGTTACAAATTATCTAGAAATACCTAGGAAGTCTTAGATGAATTGATGTTTTGTTTTGTTTTTCTTCTCTGGATGTGGATAGTATTATCCATATCAGTTCTCCCAAGGTTGTTCTAGCTCTCTGGACTGCAGAGAGGAGCTGTATCAAGATTGAGCAACTCACAATATTGTTGTTAATGTGTACAATGTTCTCTTGGTTCTGATCCCTTTGTTCAGCAGCAGTTCCTGTAATTTTTTCCATGGTTCCTCTAGAGTCCAACCTTTCATGGTTTCTTATAGAGCAATTTGAGATAAGGATTGCTACCCCCTGATTATTTTTTTTTTTGCTTTGGTTGAAGTTCCAGCCTTTTTACTTTTTACCTTTGCTTCAGATGTGTTTCTTGTAAACAACATATTGTAGGATTCTGTTTTTTAATTCATTCTGCTATCCACATCCATTTTATGGGAGAGTTCATCCCATACACATTTACAGTTAAGATTATTAATTCTTTATTTACCTCCATATTTACCTCCATAAATATTTTGCTCCCTCCCTCTTTAACTTTTCTTTTAAATTTTACCTTTCAGGGAGGTGGAGCCAAGATGGAAGTGTGAAGGCAGGAATTCCTAGAAACTTGTTCCTCCCCAAAACTCCAAAAGCTGTCAAATTATGACTCTAGTCAACATTTAGAGATGCAGAACCCACAGACAGAAAGACTGAGTGATACAATTTCCCAATCCAACACAATTTAGAAGTTACTCAGGAAAGGTCTGTTCCACTGGGACTGGGGTTTGGAAAAAGCTGCAGTGCAGCCACAGTCACAGTGCACAGTGCATCACAGTCAGCCTGGTGTCTGGATCTTTGGCAGAAGAGGCAGTTTACAGATCTCTTGGCCCAGGAATCATCAGGGAGAACCAGAAGGGGTGATGAGAGAACTTTGCCAGCAGAGTGAGCAGCCCTGCAGTGAGAACCTGAAGCATGAGTCGGCAGAGTCATCCAGCACATCCAGAGCTCCCAGTCCATAGATGGTAAGTGGGTCAGGGGAGAATTCCGATGCCTCTCTACTCTCCCTGGGCTAGGACTCAGCTGTTTGCCCATGTTCAGATCCAGGTTGCAGTCTGGGTCCCCATGGCACCACCATAGAGGAGCAGAGACCTTCCTCAAAGCTCCAGGGCAGAGGGGAAGGCCTGAATACAGGAAAGAGAGCAGTTGGAGCCTCTCATATGACCCTGAAGGAATTAAAATCCATGTGTTTTGTCCCCAAAACCCCCAAAAGCCTTGGAAGTGCAGTAAATCAGTAATAGACTGAGGAAATGAGGAAACAAAAGAAAAAAAGAATCTGACCATAGAAAATTAATTTAGTCGCATAGAGGATCAAAATACATACTCAGATGATGACAAAATCAAATCTTTTATAT
This sequence comes from Macrotis lagotis, assembly GCF_037893015.1. Taxonomy (NCBI): domain Eukaryota; kingdom Metazoa; phylum Chordata; class Mammalia; order Peramelemorphia; family Peramelidae; genus Macrotis; species Macrotis lagotis. The sequence goes on from NC_133666.1 coordinate 583,503,850, forward strand.
CCAAAACCATCAAGAGAAATAGAAAATGGGCTCAGGCTATGGATGGGCTCAAAAAAGACTTTGAAAAACAATTAAGGGATAGAGGAAAAATTGGGAGGAGAAATGAGAGCAAAGCAAATGAATCATGAAAACCAAGTCAGCAACTTGGTGAAAGAAATACAAAAAATTACAAAAGAAAATAAAATATTAAAAACCAGTTTCGGCCAAATGGAAAAGCAACACAGAAAGCAAATAAGGAGAAGAATGCCTTAAAAAACAGATTTGGCCAGCTGGAAAAAGAGATAAAAAAGCTCTTTGAATAAAAAAAAGGGCTCTGAATAACACAACTTCCAAATGCAGAATGGAATTAAAGGAAGCTGATGACTTTGTGAAAACTCAGGAGGAAATAAAACTATACAAAAAATTAGAAGAAAATGTGAAATATCTCAATGGAAGAACAACTGACCTTGAAAACAGATCCAGAAGAGACAATTTAAAAATTATTGGGCTACCTGAAAGTCATGACCAAGAAAAGAGCCCTAGTCTTCATTTTTCAAGAAATAATACAGCAAAAATTACCCTGAGATCCTAGAAGCAGAAGACAAAGTAGAAATTGAAGGAATTTGCTGATCACCTCCAGAAAGAGATTCCAAACAGAAAAACTTCCAGGAATATTATAGTCAAACTCCAAAACTCCCAAGTCAAAGAGAAGATACCAAAAGCTGACAGAAACAAGCAATTCAACTACCATGACTCTAAAGTCAAGATTGCACAGGATCTGGCAGCATCTACATTAAGGGCTGGTAAGGCTTGGAATATGATATTCTGGATGGCAAAAGATTTTGATTTACAACCCAGAATCAACTACCCAGCAAAACTGAACATCGATTTTCAGGGGAAAAGATGTGAAACTGGGGACTTTCAAACTTTCTTATTGTTAACAACCAGAGCTGAACAGAAAGTTTTATATCTATGTACAGGACTTGGGGGAATTATAGAGGAGGTGGACAAGAAGGACTAATTATGAGGAATTTATTGATGTTGAACTGCTTGTGTTCCTTCATGGGAAGAAGATACTGATATCTCATATGAACTTTCTCAATTATAAGAGCAGTTTGAAGGAGCATATATAGACAGGGCACAGGAAGGAGCTGAATACAAATGGTATAATATAGTAAAAAGATGGAATCAGTGGTGATAAAGAAAAGTACTGGAAGGAAGAGAAAGGAGAGGAAGAAGGGGCTAAGGTATTTCACATAAGAGTCAAGATGGAGTGGAATGGGGTAGGCAAGGGGGAATGAATGAGCCTTCATTCTTATCAGAAATGACTCAGAGAGGAAATAACATACACTTATTAGGGTATAGAAATCTATCTTATCCTAGAGAAAAATGAGAGTAAAGGGAGGGGATGAGGGGGAAGATGCAGAGGGAAGGGGGGAGTAGGGGACAGAAGAGAAGGAAGATCATGGGAGAGGGTACTCAGATGCAACATGCTTCTGAACAGGGACAGGATGAAAGGAAAGAAAATGGAATAGATGAGAGTGGGGAGGAATAGAATAGAAAGAAATATAGTTAGTGATAGCAACTGTGGGAAAAATATTGAAGCAACTTCTCTGGTGGCTATGATGGGGAAGGCAGCTTATCCCAGATGCCATTCAGATGGAGGTTACAAGGATATAGAATGATATCAAGATTATAAGCCAGTTGAAGGAAAAAGAATAGTTATAGCAATTCTTTTCATTTTGACAAAGAATTTAAAATGTGGGGAATGGCTATCAATAAGGGAATGGCTAAATATGATGAACAGGAAGGTTTCAGAAATACAGAGTGAATTATATGAATTTATGCAATTGAGAAGAATCAGGAGACTGTTGTACACAGTAACAGCAATATATTGATGATCAACTTTGAGAGAAACTAGGTTGTGCTTCTATCTTTTTAGCGTGATGTTTTCAAATGCCATCAGTGAGGGCAAAAACAGCATCAAGTTCAGTTACTTTACTGATAGTAAATTCTTCAACTTGAAAAGGCTTCAATCCTAGACTAAAATGGAGGGAGTGGTGTTGTGTAATTTTTTTTTCATTTGCAGATGTTTGTGCCCTCCATGCAGCCTCTGAAGTTTACATTCAACAACGTATGGATTGATTCTGCTGATTGTTCTAATTTTGGCTTAACAATGAATACCAAGAAAACACGGGTGCTCCATCAACTAGCACCGCACCATCCATTCATGAAACTCACTTAATATGAAATGTAGAAGTTTTGATTGCTGTGGCATTATACTTTTCATGGATGTAGCCATTGATAATGAGGTTAACACATGTGTTTCCAGAGCTAGCTCAGTCTTATGAAGCTTTTGAAGGAAGGTCTGGGAGAGAAGAGGTATTAGACTGACTACTAAACTGAATATCTTTAGAGCCATTGTTCTCATTGTTTTATGACAACAAAACCCAGAAAGAATAGCATTATTAATTCAGGGAACTCAATCACTTCCATTTGATTTGTCTTAGGAAGATCCTGATGATCACAAGGTAGGATCAGATACCAGATACTGACATTCTTTCCTGAACTAAACTGCCAAGCATTCAAACTCTACTACAGAGTTTGAATGTCAAATTTATGTTTGTCAAAAAGACTATTTTATGTAGAAATCACATAGGACCGGTGCTCACCTGGTGGCAGAAAAAAACAATGTAAAGACACTCTGAAGGTCTTTCGTATGAACTTTGGAACTGATGGCAGGTCTACTCAGTATGGTGTGCACTCATTAGAGGAGATGCTATACTGTATGAGCAAGTGAGATTTGAATAAATTCAAAGAAACTTGAGATGTGCAAATGTATAGAAATCACCCCAAATGTTCACATGGATTATATACCCAGTCTGTGGTAGAGCATTTCAAGTTTGTATTGTTCTGATCAACCATAGTCAGACACTTTGTAATCTGACTCTAACATAGTGAGGTCATTTTGGTCCTTTTTGAGAATAAAATACAACAACTAACCAATCATCCACTATTCCACACTGCCTGTCATAGCAAAGGGGTGGGGAAGAAGAGCTAAAAAAGCAGCAATTCAACAAAACTAACCAAAAATATCAAAGACATGTGACAAGTATTATATTACAAAGTAGTTTCTCTTTGTTCAGAAAGACCCCTTTGACGTCATCATTAGTGATCATTTGCTATGCTAAAACAAAATTAATTTACTCTAGAAAGCTTTGCCAGGAGGAAACTAGTCAAGCATGGCACATTTTTTCTTTTGGAACTGAAGAACTTTCACACCACTAGGTAAAGAGGTTTGATGAAATCATGGCATTTGAGCAAGACTGAATCACAGCTGAGCCCATTTTTGTTTCTTTTGAGCACTGATTATACTTTTGTTCCTATGCACAGATATACACTCATTATGATGCAAGACTTGGAATATTTCCTGCTGTTCATTGCCACTTTGTTCATTGTAACTTTCAAACTCTTCCTCTAACATCACTACTCAGTAACCATTCTTCATTTTATATTCATAGAATCCATACCTATTATCAATCAAGATTCTGGTGTCAGTTGTTTACTGACCTTCAAGACACTCTCCTTCCTTTCTCAAAAATTTCAGTTTTGACTTATACTTTTTTCCCTCTTCTCTAACTCATGCCATCATGCTTCAACATACATATCGATAGAACCTCAAACACTCTTACCTCCCAATTCTTGAACTTACCAATTTCCCATTACCTACTCTAAATCACCTCTACTGTGCACAAACAAGGTCATAAATTTGATTGATCTTGCCATCACTCACAAATGTACTACTTTCATGTTCGTGAAATCTGAAATTCCTTTGTTTAGTCACAAAATCTGTTGTCATTCCAATACTCTAATTGCAACCAACTATCTAAAGTATTACTTGTTCTCACTATTACTTTCAATCTCTCTCTCCTCAGCTCTTTCCTAGGACATTTATATTTATTACCTCTATTTTGATTACATTTTCTTCTCTTCCCTATCTTGAACTTTTGGTGAAATATCTCAACTCTATTCTGTCTCTGTTTTTAGGGTCCCTAACCAATTTTTACTATCAAAGATCTTGAACTATTGCACTTTAGCTTGGATTACCCCTATCAGTCATTTCCTTCACATGTACATTTTTGAATGATGCTAGAGAAAATAATAAAATCATGGTGATTAGGCTGAGTTCAATTTTTTAAGATATCTCAATGATCCCTGATTGTGGCAAAGCAGTCCTTATATCTCTCCTTAGTTTTGCTATTCCACTTGCCACAGAGATTTTCCAATTTTTCACATTGCAACTCACATCTCTCATGGGTTTCTCATTCCACCATCTTCTCAGTTGAAAATTTTGTCTCATATTTTATTTACTGAAACAATTGAATTCACTCACTATGAGCCCTCTCTTATTTCATTTCTCTGAAATGCCCTATACCCTTTTCCTTGCCTCACCTCCCATTTCACATGAAGAGTGACTCTTTTCTTTGCCAAGGATAATTCTCTACATGCACAGTGATACCATCTGATTCTCACCTACCCCCAACATCCTCACGCTATCATTTATCTTCCATTTCTCACTGTCCACTGACTGTTTCTCTACTACCTACAAACTTACCTATGGTTTCTTTGTCCTGAAAAAAAAAACCTTCACTTGATCTGATTGATTTATCCCTGCTAATTATTATTCTACATATTTTCTCCCCTTTATGACAAAATTACTTGAGAAAGCTATCTAAAATAGATGCTTTTACTTCATTATCTCTCCAATACTTCTTAAAACTCTGCAGTCTGGTTTCTGGCTTCATTACTCAATAAAACTATTCTCTTCAAAGTTGCCAATGATTTCTTAAATTCCAGATCTTATGGCCTTTTCTCAATCCTCATCCTTTCTGGATTCTCTGAAGACTTTAAAACTGCTGATAACCCTTTCCTCCTTGATATTGTCTAGTTTTTTTTGCTGACAAATTAATTCTCTCCTGTTTCTCTTCCTACCTATTAATTTCCTCAATCTCCTTTGCTGGATTATTGACTAGGTTATACCTCAATTTTTCCTAAGAATCTAACTTGACCTTTTTCTTTTTTTCTCCTAAACTATTTCACTGATCCAACCAAGTCACAGAGAACCAACAATCACTTTTATAAGACGATTCTCAGATTTATTTTAGTTGTAATTTTTTTCTAACTAATTTAGAGATTTCTACCTCCTCTTCATCTCCAGTTGAACTTCTCCCACAGTCTATGTCATTTTGAACTGTATGTTTCACAGACATTATAAACATTGAATGTTTTAAACTCTCCACATTATCTTTTCCTTTCAAACTCTCCTCTTTCCTCCTTCATTATTGCAGTTATTTGGGCTTGCAATCTGAATATCATGCTCAGTTTTTCACTCTCACCTCCCATATCCAACCAATTAACAAATTTTATTATTTCTAACCTTCACAATGTCTCTCATATAGTGCCACCTCCCTGATAAAGGCCTTCATTTCCTCATCTCTGAACTATTGCAATAGACTGGTGGTTGGTCTCCCTTTCTCAAGTTTCTCCACTATTCCAGTCCATTCCCCAATATCAGCTCTCAAATGATCTTCCTAAAGTAAAAGTTTGATCATATCACTCTTCTATTCAGTCATATCCAGTAATTCATTACTTCTGGGACCAAATATAATTATCTGTTTGAATTTTAAAGGCTTTTTTATTACTTGCTCTTTACTACCTTTTTCAGTCTTCTTATTCTTTACATGCCCTACTGCCCCATACCTTACAATCCACTAGCACTGGCCTCTTTGCTATTCTTTGAAACAGAAATTCCATTTCCAATTCTGATCATTTTCACTTGTCTAGAACTTTTCCCTGCTCATCTTTACCTCCTAGCTTTCCTAACATTTTTCAAGTTTCAACTAAAATTCTATACTTTGCAAGATGCATTTCCAATCCCCTTCTTAAATATAGCTCCATCATTATCCACCTTTTACAGATGAGGAAACTGTGACCCAGAGATACCAAATTACTTTCCCAGTTAGACCCCATTACTAAGTATCTGAAGCAGGATCTGAACTCAAGGTTAGTCCCATCACCAAGATCAGAAAAATAGTCACCTTACTCTTCTTGCATTATGGAGTCTCAATATCCTTAATGATAGTGCCCTTCCTTCTATTAATTACCTCCCATTTGTCTTGGTTATATCTTGATTATACATAGTTCTCTACACATTATCTCTCTCATTAGAATTTGAGATATTTGAGAAGGATATGTTTTTTAACTTTATTTGAATCATTAGAGTTTTCAAGTTAAGTGTTTTGCATATAGTAGGCATTTAATAAATTCTTGCTGATTGACTAACCTTATATTTGTGCATAGGACTTAAAGATTTGAAAAAAAATTATGTTGAACCTTAGCCCATTTGATTTAATTAATGACTTAATCAACAAATAAATATTGAAGTGCTTATCTAGTGATGTGCAAGAAATCTCTACCTAGCAAGGGATAGAGAGGTGATCACAAAAGATATAATAAATAGCTTCAGCTGCAAGAAACTGAAAAACTTTTATATGAACAAACAATGTCACAGGATAAGAGAGAAGCAATCCTTGCCTAAAATATCTTTGCATTTATCTGCTATCAAGATACATAAGGAACTGAGAGGAGCTGATGGACAGAGGTACTTGTTGTTTGATCTAATTTGGATTAGGAATAACTGGGAATTCTGTATCCAGGCCTTTGATTTGCTTTCCAGATTAGGCATGGTTTTCCAGAACAAAAACACAAAACTTTTATCCACAGGTAAAGGAATTCTCAATGGAAGACAAGTGTCAAATCATTATAAAAGGGACTTTGTAGTATAGGTCAATAGGCCTCTAAAGCTCAGGCTAAGTAAGACAGAGTCAAGGGCCAAGTGGAGCATTACCTAAATTAGCTTGCAAAAGTTTCCTGATGGTGCTGAAAAGTAGGAAAATTGCCTCTTCAAAAATTGGCTCTAAGACCAGTTATTCAACTTCTCACAGTTAATGATTAGGGTATGTGTAATGTACTTCCTTTGTAATCCTATCTTTTATGCCTCTAACAAGGGAAAAGGGTCAGTAGGGGGAAGTGCTTTGAATCAGTTACACTAGTAGGGAATGATTTCTCATTCTAATTCCTCCTGAGATGCTGGGCTGCCTCATGGTTTTGGCTAAGCCACTTGGAATACATCCATTTTGTTCTTTTGAAAAGAGGAGAGAATTAAGAACTTGAAAGTATATTATAGTATATATCAAGGCTCTCTAAATATTAAGGATAAAATTCAGAAGGCTAACTGACAAACATTTAATAAGTGGAAACTATGTGAATGATTCATGTTAGACTCTGGGCACATAGAAATAAAAATCAGAACGTAGTTTTTTTTTTTGTTTGTTTGTTTTGGTGCTTCAAAATTCTGCACTGTCATTTCTGCAGAATGAATCCCTCTATGACTTAGAAATACTTCTTGGAAGTGACTGGAACTGAAAAAAAAGTCTTTTGACATAATGATTAACCTCAACTAGACCTGTCACGAATGACAGGCATATGATTCAGCATGAGACCCAAATGCATTAATCAATCAATCAGTCAATTAACTATTTCTTTGTTTCATCAGAGTTTAGGACAACATTTAGCAAATAGTAGGCATTAATAAATCCTTGTTTATGATGTGCTGGAGGAAACAAAAGCAATTTGTGCTTTTAAGGAATTTTTATTCTACTGAGAAGAAATAATCCATACATGGATGAGTAAATATAAGGATAAGACTAAGAATTGGACCTCTGATTTCAAAAGTACATGGAAATTTTTCTGCCAATCCTGATTGACCAATTTCTGCAATCTATAGTCTTAGAAAGTAGACAAGAGCAATAATAGGTAAAGTGACTTACCCAGGGTCACACAGTCAATAAATTTCAAATATGTGTGATCTGAATCCAGGAGCTTTTGGTTTAGAGGACAATATCTCTATCTTGACTTTCAAGTAAATAGAAAATAAATATGAGGTAACTATAAATTAAAAAATAAATGTTGATACAGCTAAAAATATGGAGGCCTTTTTTAGAAGAATGCACTTGAACTGAATCTTGGAATTTAGGGCTTCTGGAAAAGCAGAGTTGAGGTTGAAAAGGATAGCAGATATGGAGGATAGCCTGTTTAAAGTTGTGGAATCGAGACATGGCCTGATATGTATGGGGACTTACAAATAAGTCTGTTGAAACATAGACTGCTTTCTAGCTTAAGAGGATGATTCCTAAAATGTCCTTCTAGTAAAGTTTTTATGAACCCAGTGTCACTTCTTCACTATTATGAGATATCAGAGGATAATGTTAGATGAGGTTTAATGAATTAACAACTATATCTTTTCCTGTAAAATTTTTTTTGATGTATTCATTTATCAAGTATTTTTTCTCCTTTCCACTCCTCTGGGGGAGAGGAGTAATTACAAATCCCTTGTAACAAACAAACATAGTCAATGAAACAAATTCTCATGTTGGTTGTACTAAAAATGGACACGTCATTTTACTTTCCTCTTTTTCCCTGTTGGGAGATGGCCAGCATTTTTCATCAGCAGTCCTTTGGTTTAGTGATTGTCTAATTGCTCAAAATTCTTACGTTTTTTCAAAATACTTTGTTTTGGGGTGGCTAGGTGGCGCAGTAGATAGAGCACTGGCCCTGGAGTAAGGAGTACCTGAGTTCAAATCTGGCCTCAGACACATAATAATTACCTAGCTATGTGGCCTTGGACAAGCCACTTAAGCCTTAACCCCATTTGCCTTGCAAAAAACTAAAAAAAAAACCCAAAACAAAAAAAAACACTTTGTTTTGGGACAGCTAGGTGGTGCAGTGGAAAGAGCACTGACCCTGGACTCAGGAGGACTTGAGTTTAAATTTGACTTCAGACACTAATAATTACCTGTGTGACCTTGGGCAAGTCACTCTTAATCCTCATTGCTTTGCAAAAAAAACTCTCATATTCTTTTATGTTCTTCTCTTTCTCATTCTCCTTTTTGTTATTATACTCTTTTTCTTCTTCTTCCTCCTCCAATATTGATAGCATAATATGTACTGCTCCATTCGTTCTACTCACTTCATTCTGCATCATTGTAGACAAGTTTTCTTATACCTAGACAAGTCTAGGTACTTCTAAAATAATTTTTACAACAGAATAACATTCCAGAATATTCATATGCCACAGCTTATTTAGCCATTATCAAGTTTACTCCTTAGTTGCCATATTTTGACCCTACAAAAAGAACTTCACATAGGATAACTTCTGTGAATTTAGGATATCAATTGAAAATTTAAAAGCTCAACTATAATTTTTAAAAATTAGTTATAGCTTTTTCACTTCCTTCTTCAGAAACAATTGTGGAGTTCAAAATTATTCGCTGTGTAAAAGAAAATGAAATAGGTCTCTGAGCCAATAATACTTTATTAAAATGTCCACAGTCCTCTCTAATAAAGTAAACCACACATCTTCCTCATAATCTGGAACACCCCATTCCATTAGTACAAAAAAATGCAGAGTTTCATTGGCTGATGGATCTTGATTGACCAGGAAGGTCAATACAGAATACAGCAATCCAGAATCCAGTTGAATGACAAAAAAAAATTGATGAGCAGATTGGCAGACCTAATCTTGAACTTTTAACAGGTCTTGCAAGCTAATGAGCTGGCCCAAGGGCTAGCCTGATAAACAGACCTTAACACATCTACATGAACCAAAAGACCAGTAGACAGGCAGGCCAGGGAAATAGGCTGAGAATTAGGGTCACTCGATGGACAAGTGCTCATGGTCATCTTTTTATACTGGACAATCAAGGGAAAAAATGGCTGTGAGACTTTTTATGTCACTGAGTTACCTCTGTTTGATTATCACAAGCCAAAAACAAGAGTGGATATTCTAGCTTTGTTTCTTTAGGTTTTTTTGAAAGCAGGATCAAAGTCATTTAGTTCCTGTTGCCTAAAGAGAAATATCTATCTCAAAAACTCAGTAAGGAAAGCAAATCCCACCAATGATGAAGGCAAGAGAAAGGATGGATAATATTACTTGAACACATGATTTTCAGGGGTTTATATTAAAATTTGGTGGTGTTGCAAACTATATTAGCTCCTCTGTAATTTTTGAAAGGTTTATATAAAGGTCAATGAAAAATTATATAAGAAAAGGGTTTAGCAGTACTTTATTTTGAGCTATATTATAAAGCTGTAATTATCAAAAATAGGCAGGATAGTGTTAGCTAAGGAATATGAAGGTGGATCAGTGGGAAAGAAAAGATATACAATACATAGTAGGAAATGATTATAGTGACCTTGTGTTTGACAAGTACAAAGATTTAAGCTTTTGGGTTAAGAATTTTCTCTTTGGTAAAACTGATGGGAAAACTAGAAAGAAGTCCAACAGAAAATAGGTATAGAACAATATCTTGCATCATTTACCAAAATATGGTCAAAATGGGTACCATGATCTAAAATGAAGGAAAATACCATAAGAAAATTGGAAAAACATGGAAACTTAGACTAATAGATTGGAGAAGAATAAATAAGAGATCAAAAGAATTGTGAGATATAAATAAATAATTTTGATTATATTAAATTAAAAAGGTTTTTCCATAGTAAAAGCAATGTAGACAAGAATAGAAGGAAAGCCAAAAATTGGGGAAAAATTTATAGACAGATTCTAAGATAAGTGTCATATCTCAAAAAATGAAGAACCTTTACAAATTTGTGAATTATGAGCCATTTCTCAATTTAAAAAAAGTCAAAGGATATGATCAAGTGAATTTCTCATAGAGAAATCAAAACAACATATAGTAACATGAAAAAATGTTTTAAATGATTATTGATTAAGAATTGCAAATTAAAACAACTTTGAAATATCTCATACCTATCATATTAGCTAAAATGATAGAATGGGAAAATGACAAATGTTGAGGAACTGTGATAAAATGGGGAAATTAATACAATTGGTGGAACTGTGCACTGATCCAACCATTTTGAAATGGAATTATACCCCAAAAGTTATAAAACTGTGACCCAACAATGCCATAATTAGCATGCCTTTTCAAGGTGATCAGGAAAAAGGAAAAGAAGTTATATGTTCCAAAATATATCAACTCTCTTTGTGGTGTTAAGGAGCTGGAAGTTGAGATGATGCCCATCAGCTGGGGGATGGTTAAACAAGTTGTGGTATATGATCATAATTACATGTTAATGTGCTATAAGAAATAATGAACTTGTTGGTTCTAGAAAGGCATGAGAAAGGAAATGAGCAGAACCAAGAGAACATTGTATGCAGTAACAACATCATTCAAAGAATAATTGGAAGCAAGCAAGTTATTCTGTATACTATAAGTACTCAAATGAACTAAGAAGGACCTATGAAGGGAGGTATTATTCATCTCCAGTGAAATATTGGATAAATACAAGTGCACATAGCTTGGTATATATTTATTTATAAATCTGTATCAAAATAGAGGTCTTTTTCCAGAATAGAGTGGGAAGAAAAAAGAGTTGAAAATTTAAAATATAACAAATTAATTTAATTTGAAAATTTTAAAAAAGAAGAAAAATCATTTGTTGATGAAAATCTAACAGAAAAATTGGTGGCATTTATGCCTCATTGAAATTTTCAGGATTCTTAGAAAATTACTGACTATTGTAGAAAATAAGATTCTCTACTAAAAGCTACACACACACACACACACACACACACACACACACACACACACACTCCTAATTATATCCATGTTTATTTGCCAACATGCATTTGCACAATTAAAGTTGAATGATTTGATCAGAGTACATAACAGCAAGGATATGTTTCAACTGATAGGGCTAAAAAATCTACTGAAAAAAGTTTTGTAGAATAGTCACATTGATTTTTAAATCCCTATTGTCAGAATGCTTATGATGTAAGTCTATTACATCATAATACCACATATTATGAGGTCACCTCAGCATGTTCTTCAGTTACTCTTTTAAAATAAAAATTCATTCTTATCTTCTCCATTTAATGTCTATTTGCTTAATATTTGTTGATTTATCCATCTGTGAAAGGCCATTACATTTGAAAGAGGAAGAATGGGCCTATGAAAAAGCTGTCAAAGGAATAGCAGGACCATTTTAAAACAGTACACCTCAAAGCTCCGGATGCCTTCCTGTAATTTGGCAATGGGCATCTACAGCAAAATCACACTTCAAGCAAGATGATCAAACTAAAATTAGACATTAGCAATTCATCAAGACTTGAAAAGTCAGGCAATTGGACCTACTCTTGTTTCTTGGAATGTGTAAAGTGTTACAAATGCCGCCTAATTCTTTTTGGAGCTCAAGGCAAAGACAGAGCTTGGGGAACATGTTGGAATGATTTGAGGGATTGTAGCAGAAAATGACTTGGATTTGCTCATCTGGCTTTGAGTTCAGAGGAATGACCAACAAACTGACTTGTGTTCTCAGCAGTGTAGACTCTGAAAGACTGGAGCAGATGCTGTGGGCCCACTCCAGGCAAATACACGAGGTTTTGTGGTTTCTCTTAAGTGTTGGCTAATATCTACCATATTGCAAAGTCAATGTCCTTTTTCAACTGGTCTGACTGTTCCTAATGCAACCCAGATGATTTCATCTCTGGTTGTTCCTTTTTTTCTTTTTTTTCCCCTAGAATGAAAAGTCTGTAAGACTCAAACTTTTATAATAAAATCCATGTTTCTTTACAAAGGAAAATATATGTATGTGTATATGTTTGTATGTATCTGAATGTATGTATAGAAACATACATACATGTATATTTAAAATCCTTTGTCTTAAAAGTTTACACTTGTCTTAATTCTTAAACACTACAATCATTTTCTCCTTTGATGTTTCATAAACATGCTGTTATGGATACTTTTTTATTTCATGAAAGTATAATCACATTTTGCTAGAAACTGGAATATCTAAAGAAAAAGTTCAGAAAAAAGATTTCACTATTGTTATTTATTTGCAAAATAAATAGTTTTTGCCAGTTTCCTAAAAAGCAAAGGTTACCTAGACAATATTTGTAACTAGAGATACATCAGTATTGAAAGCATTAGTTAATTTATGAATGCATGTATTTCCTCCATCAATGTAGCCTAAAGCCTCTTCTTTATTAACTCCAGAGACTTATACAGTCTCTATCCTACTGAGCTTATAGACAGAATTGTTCACTTAGACTTAGAAAGTCTTAGGTTCAAATCTTATCTCTACATTTATGAGCTATGAACCTCTCTGAACTTCAGTTTCCTCCTCTGTCAAATCAAGATGATAATACTCATAATATTAAACTTACAAAGTGTTTCTGAGGCACAAATGAGATAACAGCTTTGCAAATCTCATTTAAACCTACATGTTAAGCAGAAAGAAATCATCCACTCAGACTTCACCATAAAAATAGATTTTTATTGATTGAAAAGGGCATTTACAATATTTTTAACTGTAACCTAAAATTCCAAAATTACATATAACACTTCCATAGCCAATTCTTAGAAAACTGCAAGGTAGTTAAGTAATAAGCAGTTCAGCATGAAATTGCAAAGTACAATGAAGAAGCAGCTTATGTAATTACAAAGAAGACTATCTTTGTTAGCAGACGTTTTCTTTCTCAGAATCTGGAGGGTTTTCATTTCTAATCTTAAATTATACCTGCAAAGCAAAGTTAAGGTTAGTACTAAAGATTTAGAGAAATCTTGAATATCACCCAGCTGTGTATATGTGATCCAAAGGTTACCCAGCAAAACTAATTTCAGTGACATTCATTTTCAAGTTGACTACAAGGTAATAGCACCTCTGTAAGACTACTTACTAGTTTCTAGAAAATTGAATTCAGTAACTTCTAACCATTCTATGATACTTTCTTCTGGAATTCCCTCCCTTTCGCCCTTTCTACTAAAAGAAATCATATGTATTTTCAATGACCTGCTCATATTTTACCTTTTTTAATGAAGTCTGATGAAGTTATTCTAGTTCTTATTATTCTCCATGTCATCTAAATTCCCGCATGATTTGTTGTCTATGTCGAGCATTCAGCTGTTTGAATAATTCTGTTTTATATTATTCTCCAATGATTTAATGTGCGTTAATGTTCCTTTGACTAGAATGTGAGCTCCTTAAGGATGAGAACCATGTCTAAGTATCTTTGTATGACCACTGTACTAACTGAACTCAAATTAAAGGCTTGATGAATGCATCACTGATAGCTAAAAATCCTTACAGCTGGTGACAGTCTTAAACATGTAAAATAACAAAAACAATAGTTATATATATATATATGTATATATATATATATTTGTGAAGCACTTATATCTTATTAACATTCAATATTCACAAAAAAAGATTCTTAGGTAAGACCTTTTATTATACCAATTTTTAGAGAGGTTGAATGTCTTACATGGAATTATACAGTTTGTAAACATTTACAATAGTATTCAAATTTGTTCTTGACCTAGTTGATACATATTGTTAAAGTTGTTTAAAAACTATTTCCTATCTATCTGTTGAGAAAAACAATCACTAGAGTTATGTAACAAGTGATAGTAATGGCCATGTGGCAGAGTAAACTCCTCTGGGATAGTGTTGCTTTGGGGATAAATCACCAATTGAACACAGTGCATTTTCCAAGCTTCCAAAAAGGAAAGAATCTTTTCTTCTAAAGAGACTGCTACAATTGAAGACAAATAGATAGTGGATTGTGAGTGTTGTTCTAAATTCCTCCCTCTGGGTTTAGATTCCATATGATCAGCTTTCATAGAACCATAACTAGGGAGGGAGTAAGAAAATTATAATGCTAGGGTCTTTAATCCTGAACCATATTCTAATACTGAACCACATTTTTATATGACATTTTTAGTATAGCAGAACTTAGCATATTTTGAATATTTTTATAATTACTGTTTTTATTACTGTCACTTTAAGGCTGCTTTTATTATATACAGGGGTATTTTTGCCATTATAATATAGGATGTATTTTTTATTTTGTCTAGTAGAACCCAGTAAAAAAGATTCTCTTAATAGTAATGCACTATTAAACAAGTCTTTTTGGACCTTGTGTAATTCCTTACAATTGCAGGATATGCAATTTGTGAAAATTGATGTATCATTGAGATTACCCATCATGATCACATGGAAAGTGATAATCTGCAATTTAATTCAATTCAAAAAGTATTTTGGGGGCAACTACTATGGGTCAATTTCTGTGCAAGGGTTTGCTGCTGTTGACTTTTCTGCCTCAGCCCCTGGACAGTTCCTGCTCAATGATCTCTGAGAATTCTAATAACTCTCAGATGCAGTGGTCTATGATCCCAGATACTAAAGGTCTGCATTCTGCTCTCCTCAAACAGGCTTATTCTGCCTCAAAAACAAGGTATAAGAGAGTTTCAAAGTAGAGAAAAGTACTAAACAAGATTAGCTACTGTATGGGATTTAGTTATATTGAAAGAATCTAGTTGATGTCGAGCCTTTCATTCTTAATTTACTATAAGGCTTCAGGATTAAAGATTTAAAGGGCCTCATTTTACAGATAAAGAAATTAGTCTAATGATATGCCCAGGATTATGCAAACATTAAATGATAGAATCAGCTTTTATCCTTTTGACTGCTAATGAAAGATGGAACTCTTTGGAAAGAGGCAGGTAGGATTGCAAACAATCCTAGTGGTTCTTTTGGCACCCTATAAAGCCTTCCCATCTCCAATCCTCTAATTATAAAGCCAGAACTTTTTACAACCTGCTGCTACCTCTTATGGGTACCCTATGTTCACCATAATAGTCTGAGTAGGGGTCCTGCTATGATCCCCACCCAGAAACACTTAAATACAACTTAAATCTGGATTTCACCTCTGACCTGTAATTCCACTGTTTATTAAATATAAGCCATGAGAGCATTTAATTTTAGGTGTGTATTTGTGTGTGTGTGTGTGTGTGTGTGTGTGTGTGTGTGTGTGTGTGCATTTAGAATTTTGGGGAAAGTATGGATTGTCTTCCACCTTACACCCTGTCAAAAAAGTGAAGTATACTTTATCTTTTTCTCTCTGCTTATTAATTTACTCCTTCCCTTCCTCACGTTCCCCTACAGTTCTATACATAGGCATGCACATGCACACACACACACACATGCAAACACATACACACATAGAGAAAGTCAGTTTGACTAATTATAGATGAATTTATTTCCCTAGCCAACTGAGGCTCTAGTGAACTTTAAAAAAAAAAAGACATTAATAATTTTTGACAAGGACTTCTTTTGTGCTCTGGCTTTGAAAAGGAAGCCCACTCTGCATAATTGTCTTAATCGTAGCTGTTTTAGATTGGGAGCAGCAGGAGCTGATAGCAAGCAGTTCTAAGCTCAGTATATGAAGTTCAACTGTCCTCCCATTGCCCTCACACCTTCACAACGTTTTCATTCATAATTTAGCCTCTAACCTACAAATCAGATAATCCAGTTAAATTTGGGAGTGGGAATGGGGAAGAGGAAACAGAACTCAGAGCTATATTCAGGGTTTAAGAATTCCATTCTTTTTCATTATATATACAGTGGATTTAGAACATGCTAGAGTCCCTTAAAATCATATCACCCACATGGAAGTCACTTGAGACACAATCCTGAGAGAGAGAAGAACATAAATACATAGACAATCTTCATTGGCCTACAGCATGTTTGGTTGGGTTCAGTCTACATAGTCATAATTATCTGTGTCTTTAAACTACCTAACAGCATAATCTTCCTCTCATTCTCTGCACTATTTTCTGGAAGTGAATTGCTCCTTCACACATAACCAGTGACAACTTATAAGTACTTCCGCCTTCAAGGAACAAATCCCTAAGGTCTCCTCGTTAACTCAAGAAACATTTATTAAGTGCCTATTATGTACCAGGAACTGTGGGTGACACATTTTTAAGTGCTCTGACCATAAATAAAAGCTCATTATACATAGCAGATGACCACAGAGAGTAAAAGGGAGTCTTTCCATGCTAGATGTGAATGCAGAGAGTAAGACTATGCTTAGGGCATTTTAAAGATGTAAACAGTTCTAGCTATATCGATAAAGGAAACAAACAAACAAACTTCCCTTATGATATGGTATGCTAATGTAGAATGTCTATGAATTCCCTGTAGTTATCTCTTAGGACTATGTTCTTATCATTTCTTTTGTGTGTGATGCCATTTTAAGAGGTTTAGTCATTCACTAAATCCTATTATATTAAAAAAGTAATGAGGTAGCCTATAATAGTGGATAGAGGACCAGATTCAATGTTAGTAAGACCTGAATTCTTGATTTTGATATATAGTAGCTATGAAACCATGCACTACCCCAGAGAAGTCTCTAAGAGTTGTAAAACTTAGATCTATTAACATACACACACACACACACACACACACACACACACACACACAATATTGATAATTGTATTTCTTTTTTTTTTAGTTTTTTTTTTGTTTGCAAGGCAAATGGGGTTAAGTGGCTTGCCCAAGGCCACACAGCTAGGCAATTACTAAGTGTCTGAGACTGGATTTGAACCCAGGTACTCCTGACTCCAGGGCCGGTGCTTTATCCACTGCGCCACCTAGCCGCTCCAGGTAATTGTATTTCAATATAATTGTTTTCCTTGATAATCCTATTTATTTAAAAACCTTCACCACCCCCCCCCCCCCGGGAAATATGACTCCTTCACCAAAGGGGGTTCATTATATAAAGTTGATTAGGAGCACCTGCTCTGACTGTAAATTAGAAAAAAGTATCTGGTCTATATCTGTGGAAAGAGTTTCTGCATCAGGATGGAATCTATATGTTAAGATCCAAGCTAAATCAAACTAAACAAACAAAAAAATATGAGTTGAAATCAACTCCTCCCCAAAGGAAAAAAAAATGACAAGCTTCAACAAGTAGAATTGAACAAAATGTATTAAGTATTGGCTATATAGTATCTTATTACGTCTATAAAATAAGACATAGTTTTTCTTCTTCCAAATGAATAGGTGGGATATGACATGTGCACAAGTAACTTTGATGTGAAAGATGTTGAGATGCCAGAAGAAGGCAGGTTCTGATTAGCAAACAGGAGAGACTTCCAGTTCCAGTCGTGATGCCAGATGACTTGTCAAGGCCAGGCCAAGCTAAGTGTGGAGAAGTTAATCACCAAGTTGATCACAGTCTGGTGGATTTTTTGACCATAAACATTCTCAAAGACAACCTAAGGCAAGGATAGATTGAGAGTCATTGTGATGAATAGGGTATCCAGAGGTGAAACTAGGATCATAAATTTGTAATTTGAATGGATCTGAGAAAATCATCTTTTACTTAATTGAATTTCAGGGAGATACACTGATTGCTTTGCCCAAATCTACACAATTAGTAAGAGAATTGGATTTGAACCTTTTTTATCCTCAAATCTAGGGCCTTTTCCAGTAGAAATTTCATCCAGAATTGTAGAGACTTGAAGTATCAAAGCATAGTTTCAACGTGCAGGTCCAAACAAAACACTCTGAATGATTTCAGGAGGATCAACTCAGGGTAGACTTAATTGCTAAGGGATTCTCTGAGATCAGATTTAAATAATAGAATGGATTAAAGACACGGGGAGCAGGGGTGCCCATTTCAGGTTTAGGAGATAGCGTATCTCTGGAAAAGAATGGGGGCAGAGAATAATGAATTCTTTATAGATGAAAAGGAGGAATAAGATATAAAAGTGGATAGTCACATTATGGGTGGTCTTAAAAGTCAGAAAAAAACAGATGATCATGACATTTGTTTACCCTAAAAACCTGCCGATTAAAGGTTTTTCATAAGAAGAAATAATTTTAAGTCTGAAAGTGCTACTTTGCAATCATTTGAAAAACAGATATGAATTCAAATTGTTGGTAAAGTTAAAAAAGAAAAAAAAAGCTACCCAGACTTAGAGACAAAATCTGGATAACATTTCTTGAATCCAAACTTTATTTTATAGCATGATTTTCATCATCTTTCCTGTTCATTTTTATGATCAATTTACAAAGTTTCCAAAGTACTTATGGATTCAGGTCATATGTCCCTGTCAAGATTTTCATGGAAATTCTCTTCTTCACCCGTTGCAGAGTCCAGTTGTGTCAGCTGCTCCAATCTTTTTTTAAATGTAATTTATTCACTTATCTTCATTTTGAACATTTGTAGCCAAGATGACCAAATAATGCTTCTTGTTTTCTTGGACTCATGAAGATATCAACTCTCTTGGATTCTGTAGTTGTCTCTTGTGGGAAGGGGGGTTTTGAGATATTCTTCCTTTTAGCTCCAGTATATTTCAGTACAACTCAACAAATATTTTAAAGTGCTTATGATGTGTGAGCCATTGTGCTATATACTACAAAGATAAAAAATAAAAGTTTCTGCCTTCCAGAAATCTTCCTTTGAGACTTGGCAGAGGGGTTATCTTTTACAGGAAGAATTTCCAAATCCTTTCAGTTGTAAGTGCTCTCTATCCTACTCAAATTAGTTTATATTTGCTTTTCTCCATACATTTGCAGTTTAGTCCCATATGGCTTAGAAAGATCTGGTATTAACTCACGATCATAATATAAACATTTACCAATGCCCTTCTTCTTCTATAGATAAAAACATTCTGGCTATAAAATATGCATCCAAAAGTAACAACTTCAGAATTGCTTCCAGTGTGTGATTGAATATTCATTGCTGAAGATCTAGGAAGAAGAGGGTAAGAAATCACCCTCTCTTAGTCACTGATAACTCTGAAACATATCAACAGTCACATCTCTTTCTTTTCTTATATTTTGGACTCCATCCTTATATTTCTTGTCTACATATGTTCTTAAGGTATTTATGTTAGAATATCATTTGATCCCAATTTGTGCTTTTATGATGTTTATTGAAAGAACATCTGGCTGACCATAATTTATATGCCTAATATCTTAGCTCTCTTCTAATGCACCTTGTTATTTTAGTGCTTTCAAACATATCTAATTTTTTTTTGCTCAAATTTCAGTTTTTTCCCAATCCATTTATTGCATTTTAATCTACTTATTCTCCAATATTTTGACTAATCATAGTTGTGTGATCTTAATAACATTGTCACAGGTCCATAAAAATTTAGCTGCAAAGAATCTCATAGTTACTTAGTTCAACCCCTTATCTACCTACCTACCTATTTACCTGTCTTTCCTTCCTTCCTTCCTTCCTTCCTTCCTTCCTTCCTTCCTTCCTTCCTTCCTTCCTTCCTCCCTCCCTCCCTCACTCTCTCCTCTTCCCTCCCTCCTTCCCTCCTTTTCTTTCCTTCCTCCCTTCCTTCCATCTATCATCTATCTATCTATCTATCTATCTATCTATCTATCTATCTATCTATCTATCTATCTATCTAATCTAAAGACAAACAAAATTAAATGATCTGTCCAAGTTCATATAATTAATAAAAGTCCGACTTTTGATTCAGATCCCAGATCTTGGACTCCAGAGAGAGCTCTTGTTCTACTATAACTTAAAACTTCCTTGCTGCCCTTATATTTGCAAGTATAATGTATTCTAGCTATGTGACCTTAAGCAAAACATTTGAGCATTTCCAGGGTTATTGAGGGTCAAATGAGATAATAATTGTAAAACTCTTAGCACAGTGCCTGACAAAATGCTATATAAATGTAAGTTGCTGTTGTTGTGTTTCTCTTTCTGAAATGGGCATAATAAAAGACTATTTATGAGTGTCCATGAGAATCACATGAGATCATATATGAAACAATGCTTTGTAATAATAAAACATTTTATAAATGCAAGTAATGACCATTACATCTTAAAATGTTATGTTTTATTTAGTTATGAATCCTTTGTATTGACTGATATAAACCTGATGATCATTACAAATAAGAGAGAGTTTACCTCACACTTAGCAAATTGTAAAACATGAGAAAAGAATGGGATAATAAATACTGGAACTATTTAGGAGGACAGAAACACTAATGTAAATGTATTATTGGTGGTTGTGAGTTAGCATAAGCATTTTAGGAAGCAATTTGAAATTATGAAACTAACATGGATAAAATGTCTCTAGTTTTTGAGTCAGAGATTTTCCTGTTAGGCACACACTTCTCAGAATGTTACTTGCCAATGTAACAAAAAAAGGCTCAAAATACAACAATAATTTTACAGAAGTGCTTTCTGTGATAGCAAAGTACTGGAAAAAAGTACATGCCCATAAATTGGGGAATGACTAAAAACATTTGCTTCAAGAATATCATGCTGTGGGGGCAGCTAGGTGGCACAGTGGATAGAACACCAAACCTAAAGTCAGGAGGACTGACTTCAAATCTGGCCTCAGACACTTAATAATTGCCTAACTGTGTGATTTCGGACAAGTCCCTTAACTCCACTACCTTGCAGAAAAAAGAATATCATGTTGTAAAAACCAGCATGATAAATTCAAAGAATCATTATAAGACTCCATGAACAAATGCTAGAAGTAAGCACAACCAAGAAAAATATAAAATGTTATAAATAGAAAAAAATCACTAATAAATACAAATATTGTAAAATTATATAAAAAACCAAGCTTATCTCCCCAAATGATATGAGAAGATACATTTCTACAATTTTTTTGGAGTACCAATAATCCATGATTGTGGAATATTGCATATTATGCCAGATTTTTTATTTGTTTATTTTTTGATGAATTTTTCTATTCTTTTTCTTTATCCTTTTATACTTTGGTTATAAAGGCTGGTAGAAGACAGAGGGATATAAAGGTAATTTAGATCATGTAAAAGCAAAGACTATCAATGAAAACCCAATGAAATAGGCTTGCAAAAGTTTATAGTTCTAAGTCATCCTAAGTTAAATTATTGTAATAATTCATCCAGTTTTCCCCAGACAGTATGGTCTATTTCTGCCACAAATCCTTTATCAATTATCATAGATATATAGAACTTTTCAAATGTTAAAGTATCTTATAAAAGTAA
Organism: Macrotis lagotis; assembly: GCF_037893015.1. Classification (NCBI taxonomy): domain Eukaryota; kingdom Metazoa; phylum Chordata; class Mammalia; order Peramelemorphia; family Peramelidae; genus Macrotis; species Macrotis lagotis. The sequence goes on from NC_133666.1 coordinate 583,525,774, forward strand.
GCTATAGTTGATATAGTTGTGATTTTTGTTATTGTCATGAGGGGCAATAATCCTTCAAACTAGTGGCTCACCTAAGGATACTGGGAAGATGCTGAAATTAGGCAGAAAATTTCATAGATTGGGGAAGCTAGGTTACTCTGGAATCAGAAGGTCCTGAGTTCAAGTTCAGCCTCTGACAATAATTGCCTATGTGGCCTTGGGCAAGTCACATAATCCCATTGCCTTAAATAAATAAAATTAAAAAAAAAAGAAATTACCTAACTCTCCCAAATTATCTCACAAATAATTTAAAACTATTCCTCAAAGTGAACTTCAGAATGACAGGATAAATCAATTATCCAGCCTGGGAGGACCTTAGGAAAGGCTTGACTTCTAGGAGGCACTGCTTTGACTTAATTGAAGTACAGATACCTCAGGGCAGATCCCACCTGGACCCAGGTATGCAGACTGAACATGTGATCACACAGACTATAGCTGTGGATGAGGAGGAGCACACAAATTGTACTCACAGAAGGTTGGGGGCCCTGTGAGCTATGATTCCTCATAGGAGAGTGGAGTCCCCACTTTGGGTTCCACTGTAGATGTGTGAGCAGAAGCTTTTTTTGTAGTAAGGGAGCTTTTGTAGCTAGGAAGACATAAAGGTATCTAGTATTTCTGGGGGACCTGATTGTGGCTCAGGAACTGAGAAAAACACCTGAGGTCAGACCCCAAGACACAGTTCAGCAGTGCTCAGTTGTTTTTAATCATGTCCAATCATGCACGGCCCTATTTGGGGTTTTATTGGCAAGGATAGTGGAGTAGTTTGCCATTTCTTTGACTGGTTCATTTTTCAGTGAGGAAACTTTGGCAACCAGGGTAAAGTGACTGGCCAGTGATACAAAGCTATTAAGTATCTAAAGTCATATTTGAACTCCTGACTTTGAACTGGTATGCATTATGCCACCTGGTTATACAAGAGTTCAGAAAAACACAGCCTGAAAAACCTGAATCTGGAGATGTTATCCCCAATACTTCAGGAATGGAAACCAACTCTAAAGTTAACAGTCAAGAAATAAATTTTTATCAATATGAGTAAGCAAAAGAAAAATTATCTAATTATAGATAGATACTATGGCATTAGAGAAAATCTAGGCTCAAACTAGGAAGACAGTGAAATCAAAACAGCTACTTCTGCTTCAAAGAAAAAGATGTAAAATGGTCAAAAGCCCCAAAAGAGTTCTTTTAAAAGCTTAAAACAATTTTAAAAGTCATGAGAGGCTGAAAAAAATAATTGGGCAATGGGAATCTAATGTCTTTATAAGACATCAAGAAATAATAAAACAACATAAAAAATGATAAATAGAAAAGAATATAAAAGATCTCATAAGAAAAACAATTGACCTGTAAAATAGATTGAGGAGAGACAATATAAGAATGGCTGGACAACCTGAAAATTGCCCTATAGTTTTAGAACTAGACAACAAAAGAAATTGAAAATATCTCCAAATCATCTCCTGAAAGTGATCCCAAGTTGAAAACTTAAAGAATATTATAGCTAAGTTTCAAAACTCCCAGTTAAAAAAAATACTACAAGCAACTAGAAAGAAATAATTTAAATAATATGGAACTGCATTCAGGATAATACAAGGTTTAGCAATTTATATATTAAATTACCTAAGGGTAAGGAACATGATTTTTCAATGAGCAAAAACATCTGAATTTTCAACCAAGAATAAGTTACCCAGAGAAGCTAAGTGTAATCCTGCATGGAAAAATGAATATTTAATGAGTTAAAGAACCTACAGGTATCCCTTAAAATCTTATCATTACTAGGGTGATCTGAAAGAGCATACATAGATTGAAGGCTTAGAGTTTGATTGAGTACGAACTTTAAAAATAAAACTGGATAAGTAGAGATAAAATGGAGCAATTATCTCATATAAACAAGGCATGAATAGAAAAACTGGAAGAGTTGAAGACAAGAGGGGGCAGATGCCTAGTAGTTCTATAAATAGTCTTATCAGAACTGGGTTAAAAAGGGAATAACATACAAATCCAAAAGGATATAAAAGTTTTTTAAACTCATAGAAAAATATGAGGGCAAAGGAATAGGATAAGGAAGGACTCTTAGAAGGATGTGCTGACTGGAAAAAGGGAAGGGAAGGAAAGAAGATACAGGAGAGATTCTTAAAAGAAGACTTTTCCCCCCTTTAATTCTGATTCTTTTTTTTTCAGAACATGACCAATATGGAAGTATGTTAAATGTGATTGTACATATGTAACCTCTATCAGATTACTCACTGTTGTGGAGAGGGGAGGAAGAACAGGAGGGAAGTAGAAAAATATGGAAATCCAAATCTTACAAAAGGACAAGTGCTGAAAACTATCTTTGCCTATAAATGGAAAATAAAATAAAATAAAATAAAATAAAATAAAATAAAATAAAATAAAATAAAATAACATTAAAAAGGTGAGTAGGTTTAAGAAAAAGAAAGGCAAGGGGAGAGGAATGATTCCTAGAAGGGGTGAAGATTAGGGAGGCAGTGATCAGAAGAACATTAGACTTCTGAGGGAGGATAGGATAAAAATAGCAGAAGAAGATAAACAGTAAGAAAAATAAGATGGAAAAATATATAATTAGTAATTATAACTTTGAATGTGAATGTAACAAATATGAATAAAACAAGAAGCAGAATGGATCAAAAACAGAATCTGATAATGTTTACAAGAAACATTTAAAAACGAGAGATAAATACAGTAAAATTAAAGGGTTGGAGTATAATTTATTATTATTCAACTTACAGAAAAGAAAAAAACAAGGGTAGCAGTTATGGTCTCAGACAAAGTTAAAGTTAATAGATTCAATGAAAGAAAGAACAGGAAAGCTTCATTATGATAAAAGATATCAAAGATAATGAAGTAATATCAATACTAAGCCTATATGCACCAAATGCTATGACATTCACCCTTTTTTTAGGTTTTTACAAGGCAAATGGGGTTAAGTGACTTGTCCAAGGCCACACAGCTAGGTAATTATTAAGTGACTGAGGCCGGATTTGAACTCAGGTACTCCTGACTCCAGGGCTGGTGCTCTAGCCACTGTGCAACCTAGCCACCCTGACATTCACATTTCTAAAGGAAAAATTCATATTTTAAATGACAGGTGGAAAAGTTATTAAAACTATAATAGTGGGAATTTCTACCTTCCCCTCTCAGAACTAGATAAAACTAACCCCCGCAAAATAGAATAAAATGAAGAGGAATAGAATATTAGATAAGTTTGATATGATAGATATCTGAATTGAATTGAATAGAAATAGAAAGATCTTTTCAAAATTGACCATATATATTAGAATACAAAAATTTTATAGTTAAATGCAGAAAACCAGAAATATTTAAATTCATCATTTTCAGATCATAATGCAATAAATTTTTTAATAAAGGACCATGGGGGCACAGATTAAAATTAATTCAAGACTATGAATAACTGAATTTTAAAGAATATAAGGGTTAAAAATAATAGAAACAATAGTTAATTTTATTTTAGAAATAATAAAAAATGTTAAATCCTAGCAAATTCAGTAAAATCAGTAATCACCAGAAAATGTGTATGTCCAAATGCTTATTTCAATAAAATTTAAAAAAAGACTCATCAATGAATTGTATATGTAATTTTAAAATCACTGGAGAAAGAAAAAATTAAAAATCCTTAATTAAAATCCTAAAAATAAAAAATGAGGTTAATGAAATTGAATGTAAGCAAACCATAAAATTAATAAAAAAATATAAAAGTTCATTTCATAAAAAAAAATTAGGAGAGATAAAGTATTGGTTAATAAGATTTTAAAAAAGAGAGAAGAAAACCAAATCACTTTTCAAAAATAAAAAGGATGAATAAATCACTAGTGAAGATGAAATCAATGATTAGTAGTTTGCCTAATCATATTGCTAGAAATTCAGCAACTTAAGTGAAATATAAGACTGCTTAAAAATATAAATTGCCAAAATTAAGATAAAAAACAGAATATCTAAAAAAGCTTATTTTATAAAAAAAAGAAATAGAAAAGGTCATAAATGAGCTTCCTAATGGTAGGGGAGGGGAATAAACATTAATAGCAGTTGAATTTAGAAATGAATTCTATCAAATATTTAAAGATCCACTAATTCCAACATAATTCCAACTAATTCCAAAAAAAAAATAAATTACTTAGAACAATAGGCAAAGGAGTCCTATCAAACTCCTTTTATGAAACAAATGGTGCTGATATCTAAACCAAAAAGAGCAAAAGCTGATAAAGAAAATTAGAAATCAAATTCACTAATGAATCTGGAATCAAAAACCCTAAATAAAATACCAACTAAATATTATAACAATATATGATAAAGATTATAAATTATGATCAAATTGGATTTATATGAGAAATGTAGGTATGGTTAAATTAAGTAAAATTAATACAATAATTGATTATATCAGTGATAAAAATAATATGGTCATATCACTAGGTACTTTTGAAAAAATACAAATCATTCCTATTAAAATATTTGAAAGCACAGATATACATGCATTTTACCTTAAAATAATAAAAATAATATAAAAATAAAAAATAAAAATAATAAAATGTATCTATCTAAAACCTTCAGCAAACATTTATATTGAAAATAAATTTCTCAGTAATATCAGAGTTAAAGATTATCATCAATATTCTTCAACATTGTATTAGAAATAGAAATGAAAATAAAAAGAAACAGAAGGAAACAGAATGGGAAATGAGGTCATAAAAGTTTCTCTTCTTGCAGATGATATAATGACATACTTGGAAATTTCTAGAGATTTCAACTAAAAAGCTAGTTGAAACAATTAATATTTTTATCCAAGTAGCAGGAATTAAGATAAACACTCATAAATCATCAAGAAGAGATAGTCATGTAACATGGCCAAACAGCATAAAATACCTTAAAGTTATAACTAAGAATTATATGAACATCATTTAAACACTTTTTTACAAAAGTAAAATCAGATTTAAATAATTTGAATATTAATTGTCCACAGATGGGTAGAACCCATATAATAAAAATTGCAATTCTTCTTAAACTAATATTCTTATTCAATGCCACCTCAATTATATTATGACAAAAATCTATTGAGCTATGAAAAATTATAGCAAAATTCATTTGGAAGAATAGAAGGTCAAGAATAACAAAAGAATTAATGGAAGGAGGTTTAGTAGCACCAGATCTTTAATTGTATACAAGGGAGTGATTATCAAAGCTATCTGCTACTGCCTAAGAAATAGAAAGGTGAATTAGGGGAATAGGATAAACATATATAACACAGAAGTAAATAATTAAGCTGATCTTGTATTAAAAAATGTAAAGATTTAAGTTAAGTGGGACAAGAAATCAATATTTGGTAAAATTTGTTGGAGGGAAATACTAGAAAGCAGTTTGGCAGAAATTAGATTTAGATTATTATCTTATACTATTTTCCATAAATGGTCAAAATGGATACATAGTCTAGATATAAAGGGAAGTATCATAAGTAGGATGATGATGATGATGATGATGATGATGGTGATGTATGTCCTTCCTAATCAAAGAAGACCATATCATAATTTTTATGATGACTGACTTGTATAATTACACTTATAATGAAGGAAGTGTTGTACAAAGACATGATTCTCACTTACCTTTTTCAGAACCATATTACCCCTTGGTCTGATTGATAAGATTCAGCACTTCTGGTGATTTCTGGTTTTTATGTGAGACTCTTGGCTTTTATATTTGGTTTTCTCTCAGATATCAGTGAAACACGCCTGTACTCCAATACTGGGCAAAGCACCAGTACATGATTTCCTGCCAACAAACTGGTGGTAAAGCCAATCTATTTCTCATTGGGCTAATCATATAGTGGTTTTATGAGCCATAAATAGCATATGGGTTGGCTCCATGTGAGAGACTGTGCCTTGGAAAGTATCTTGGTTCCAGCAGCATCTGGTAATCTCAAGTTCCGTGGGATGTGCTACCAGAGCAGAGCAGCATAGACCCATGAGTGGCAAGTTGACCTACTGTTTAAAGTTGTTTCCAATTGCCATTTGCCAGTTGTTTAACTCTGACTGATGATTATCATAAGTAAAGTAAACGAATGTGGAAGATATTACCTGTCAGTATTAAAAAAGAGAGAAGTATTTATGAATAAACAAGAGATAGAAAGCATTAATCACTATAAAATTGATAATATGGATTACATAAAATTAAAATGTTTTCTATAAATTAAAAAGCAATGTACTCGAGATTAGAGGAAAACAGAAAAAATACATAGGTAACTGTCATACTTGTAAGAATATGAATCATTCTCCAGTTGATAAATGGTAAAAAATATGAACAGGCAACTTTTTAAGAAAGAGATCAAAGCTACATGTGGTAATATTAAAATGGTCTAAATGATTATTAATTAGAGGAATGCAAATTAAAGTTTTGAGTTATTATCACATACCAGATTGGCAAAAATGATAAAAGGGAAAAATGACCAATGTTAGAGGGAATGTGGAAATGGAATTGTGAACTAAAGCATAGTTTTTCAGATCAATCTACAATTATGGCCAAAAGGTCATAAAATTGTGTATGGATTTTGACCCAGTTTTTCAAGGTGATCAGGAAAAATGGAAAAGAACCTATATGTTCTAAAATATTTATAGTAGCTCATTTTGTGGTAGTAAAGTACCAGAAATGGAAAGAATGCCTATTAACTGGGAAATATCTAAATAAATTGTGGTATATAAGAGTGATAAAATATTGCTATTCATTAAGAAAATATGAGCATGTTAATTTTAGACAGATCTTTAAGAGTTGGATGAAATAATGAAAACTGAAATGAATTGAAACAAGAGAACAGTATATACAGTAGCAGCGATATTGTTCAAAGAATAACTGTAAATAACAAAGCTATTTTGTATATTATGAATTCTTAGATCAATTACAGAGGACTTACATATAGTTTTGTTTTGTATACATACATAAATAGGTGTTATACACACATATATATATTTATGAATGCATATTATACATTCATGCATAGATACATATTATATGTTAAATGATGGTCATAGGAGGGAATGAGGGAGATAGTTCATAACTTAAAATATGAACTATCTCCCTCTTCAATTAAATTAAAAATGAAGAAAAATCTAATTATTGAATCTTTCTCTTGTATTCCTTATATTTAAGACATGTAAATCACAGAACTTTTACTACAACATTCCACCTTACCTAAAATTGGGAAGGATTAGATGCCTTCTAAAGAAATCTTTTTTCTTCTAATAAACTTTTCTTTTTTTTTTATCAGAATAGTATTTTATTTTTTCCAGTTACATGTAAAAATAGTTCAACATTCATTTTTGTAAAATTTTAAGTTCCAAAATTTTCTTCCTCCCTCTTTCCTCTCCCTATTCCCAAGACAGCAAGCAATGTAATATAGGTTAGACATAATCATGTTAAACATATTTCTATATTAGACATGTTGTGAAAGAAGAATAAGGACAAGAGGGAAAAACACAAGAAAGAAAAAAACAAAAAAAGTGAAAATAGTATACTTGGATCTCCATTCAGAGACCATCGTTATTTCTCTGGGTATGTATGGCATTTTCTATCACAAAACTTTTAGAATTGTTTCAAAGAAAATTTTCATGTGATTACATGTGATATGAATGTCCAGGATAGAGAAATCAATGGAAAAGTTTCCAACTCTATACTTGCTTATTTATAAGTTCTGGAGGGCATATATTTTATGAATGCTCTAGAGAGGGCAATTTTTGAATGACATTTAATATTCATTTCTTGGTGTATAGTGAATTGTAAATCACTGATAATATTTTTATTTGCTAATATGTGTGTGTGAGAGTTTATGCTTATATACTATGCTTTGGTCAATAATTAATTTAAGCCAAATTATACCTTGTAAAGAGAGTAGAGTTGGGGGAGGGGAGAGTGGTGGTTCATCTTTATCTTTTACTTTCCTTTTTACTCATTACACACCAAAACACTGAATAATTTCAGTTAACATCTAAATATAACCTTCAATAGTCAATTGGAAATCATTTAGTCTTTCTGAAAATATAACAATGTAAGCAACATTTTCAACCCAATTAATGGAAGGTCAATGAATTTCTCAACCCCGATGAGTTAAATATGCTTTCTGCATTTGTGATGAACATAATGTGATTAAGGAATTTACACATTAAAAACAAAAACTTTAAATAGTCAATAGAGCATATGTAACCTGACAATAATTAAGTCACAAAGTAGAATATTTCTATCACTACTTAATAAAAGCTATATAATGCTTATCTCACTTTTTATTCAGTTAATAAGTCATGATGTTTAATATCAAGCAACTTATAAAAGACATTACAAATAATCAGTTTTGAAACCATAATAACTCTGATCAGTGAAATAACCAATCTGGATTTCAGAGGAGAGGTGATGAATCATGTTACCTGCCTTTTGCCAAAAAACATTTGAAAAAAAATTGGAATATGTTTAATGTGGAAACTCATTTTGCTGATTATGCATATTTGGTACAGAAATTTTGATATTTTTCCTTTATTGTTCCCAATGGTTGGCAAAGGGATGGGTGGGTATCTATTTTGGTTCATTGTATAGTTAAAAAATTCATTTTAGGTCTTTAAGATGACACTAAAATACTTTAATATTAGAAAATTTTGGAAAGAAACACCAACTTTTTTATAGAAGCAAAAATGTATCTTTTAAAAAGTAAAATCAGTTTTTTAGTCAACAAATGAGTGTTTGACTAGAGTTTTCCTTCTATTAACAATCTTTGCATCAGAATTGCTCAGAGGAGATCCATGTCTTCTTTTCCCCTCTTCCTTATATGACCCAGTATAAGAATGCTAGTTAACTTCTTTCCCTAGTCTCGTGTGTAAAAAGTTGGCACTTTGTGTTTTGAGCAGTGTCTGGATATCTCCCTTTACAGGTCTTAAAGAATTTTATAAGCCTCTACTGAGGTGGCCAGATATGACTGTTTTCCAAAAAGAAGAGCAGTCCCTCCAGAATTAAGTCCAAAGTTTGCACATCTATAATTCTTGAATTCCCCTTCATCCTAGGGTTAGAGATTTGGAGTTGGGAGACTAGAGGAGTCATTTAGTTCAATTCTTTATTTTTTTTAGGAGTAAGGAAAGTGAGGGGAAAAAGTGAAATAAATTCTTAGAGTCACATAGGGAATAAATTACAGACATGTCACATATCCTGACTAGAAATTTTGGACCTTGTTTACAACACCATGCTACCACTTTATTCTTGGCATTTAGTCTCATGCTTAACATATCTCTTGATTGTATAGTATCATATGTTTAGAACTGGAAAAGAAGGACCTCAGAGGTTATTTGGTCTAATCCTCTTATGGTCAAGGAAATAAATTAAGAGCACAATTACAAAAGCAAGTCTGTTCTATGTTGATATTTAAGGGATAAAATTAGAAATTCTGCTGTAAGATAACATTACTATTATTGTTCATTCTTCATTTTTTGAAGACCAATGGCATCATCATATATGATGTGTGAGGTTTTGACTTGCTTGTAAATTGGATTTTAGTGAGACAGAATTATGTAACATCAGCAGCATTCAAAACTAGAGGGTTGAGGGATGTCAGAGCAAGTTTCTTAAAGGAGCTAGCATCTGGGATTAGCCTTGAAAAACTATTTTTCTATTTGATAACTTTTATTGTAAATCATGAGGTATTTTAAAAATCTTTATTAAATTAATATTATGAATATTATGAATTGGTTCTTGGAAAAGGTCAATTCTCATACAGCTAAGACACATGATAGCCTTCTTAAAGTATTTGCTGGTCTTTCATATGATAAACTTTTTTCCTGCTTGGCTACAGATTGTAGACCAAAGAACAAAAAAAAGAATAGAAGCTATAAAGAGGTCAATTTAATAAATGTCAAGAAACACTTCCAACTAAATACAAATGACTAAAACTGTATCAGACTGCCTGGAGAGGTGGTGACTTCCCCTTCTTCAAGGTCTTCAAGCATTGGCTAGACTATTTGCTAATTATGTGAAGTGTGTGTGTGTGTGTGTGTGTGTGTGTGTGTGTGCTCTCATACCATTGATGTAGGAGTCAAACAAAATGGCAATCAAGGTCCTTTCTACAAGTTCTTTGATTCTATACATTTATGCACATAGTATTTATGTAATAGGTGAGGCAACTAGATGGGTTCAGTGGATAGAATACTGGTCCTGGAGTCAGGAAGAGCTCAGGTCTAATCTAAACTCAAACACTTACTAGCCATGTGACTATATCAGCATACAGCTGTGACCTTAAGGATCTCTTATTCTCTGTTTGCTTAGGAGGCACCTAAGTGCATAGTAGATACAGCACTGGACCTGGAGTCAGGAAGATTTGATTTTAAATCTGGTCAAGATATTTACTAATTGAGTAACTCTGAAAAAGTCACTTAAATCTGTTTGCCTCAGTGCCTCATCTGTTAAATCAACTGTAGGAAAAAAATGGTGGTCCAGTATCTTTGCCAAGGAACCCCTAGAAGGAGTCATGGGTACATGGATGCATGGGTATGGGCGGTGAGTAAAATTATTGAATAAAAATATCAAATTATAATGGGTAGTGGATTCAGCCTGGGCACAACTAAAATGATTGAAACCAACATCAAGTGGTAATAGGGAGTGGATTCAACCTGAATTGTGTCTTCAAGTATAAGAAATTTTGAAAAGGGTAAACATATTCAGGTACACTTCAGGGTGGATGACCTCTGAGATACTCTCCTAGTTTAAAATCTGGCGATTCTGTCAATATGCATGGTTTTCATAGAGATTATTTTATTTGAACTTCCCAGTGGCCCTATGATGTAGATTGGGGAACTATCCCTGTTTTATAAATAAGAAAGCTATAGCTCAAAGAGATAAGAAGTCTTTCTCTGGGCCACACACCTGACAATTTTCAGATCTCAGTATTAAAACTAGCCCTATTCAGAGGCATTTTTCTTCTATACCATAAATATTACAGCTAAATGATTTCTGGTTATTCTCAATAACAACTTGCTGCATCTTGAGGTGGGCAAGAGCCCATTTATCTTCCAACTTTTCCATTACTTTTGCAGAATTACTAGTGGTGATCCCCAGAATAAAAGGAAAATTGTGCTGATGAATCTCATGGGAGCAGGTTATTTTAATGAGTATTGTGTTTTTCCCTCAATTAATGCATTTAAAATACTATTGGGATATGTGGAAAGAAGTGAATGATGTGTTCATCTTCATTTCTCATCTCCATTAATTTGCACAGTTTGTAGTCATGAACAACTTCTCCTCTACCAGATTCTACCTTCATCTTAAAGAATTCATACCTTCTTTTGATTTAGGGACTTAAGCTAAATACTCATCTTATGTGTCTGCACTTACAGGAAAACTAGTGTCTTTTTTTAAGAAATCATTGTGTACATATTTTACATTTAGCTTTCTATATGTAAACTGTCCCTAACTATACCTCCATAAAATGTGAATTCCTTGATAGCAGAGACTGTTTAATTTATTTCCCTTTGTTTTCTTGGTCTATAATGCTGTCCTTAGTATATGTTGTTGCTTAATTGCTTTCAGTTGTACACAATTCTTTGTGACTCCATTTGGGGTTTTCTTGGCAAAAATACTTGAGCAATTTGTCATTTCCTCCTCCAAATCATTTTATGGAAGAAGAAAGTGAGACAAACAGGGTAAAGTGACCTCTCCATGGACACACAGTCTTTGAGGCCAGATTTGAACTCAGAAAGATGAATATTCCTGATTCTGGGTCTGGCACCCTATCCGTTATGCTACCTAGCTGCCCACTTGGCACATTAATACATGCTTAATAAATCAGAGTTGAAGAGATAAGTGAATGAACTTCTATAACCAAGGGCATTAATGACATTATGTCTACCTTTAAGTTAATAGACTATATTTATACTTTGTATTTACATTGCTAAAATAGCAATATTAGAGGAAAATAATTCTATTAGAAGATACCAATTATATATATATGTGTGTATATATATATATATATATATATATATCAAACTCAAATAAGATCTAATATTGCATAGGCAATCACAAACAATTATTAAGGATGAACATCATGCCAAAAGAAAAGCATTTCCTCTAAACAGACTGATTGTTAAACATACAGGAATTTAGGTTTGTTCTGGCTCAGTTGAACCTCAGTTTTTGTTTGATCTATCTCAGTTTCATCACTTTTTTAAAGGAACATTCTTTCACATGGTAACATCCTCTTTTCACCCCCAATATCCCATCACCACTAAAGTTGACAGGAAATTTGTTGATTGAGGAATGATATAGACTTTGTAGCTATACTTGAATTACAGCAAACATTTGAGAGGAACAAAAGTAAACAAAAATTTCCCATTCAATGTTTGTAAATAAGAGGGAGGGAGGGAAGGAGAGAGAGAGAGAGAGAGAGAGAGAGAGAGAGAGAGAGAGAGAGAGAGAGAGAGGCATTAAAAAAGTAGTTAATAAACTTTTTGGCCTGAGGATTCCTTTATATTCTTAAAACTATTAAGGGCCCTACCCCCAGTAAGAGCTATTGTTTATGGGATTATATCTATCAAAATCTACCATGTTTAAAATAAAGTAATTAAAAATTAGCGTTATGGAAATAGTTTTTGGCATTGTGATCTCAGGAACATATGTGGGTCTTCAGATCATGCTTTGAGAATGGCTAGGTAAAATGACAGTTTAATTATATGGATTTAGAACTTATTGAATGACAATCATCATTAATAGGACAATGTCACCTTGGAGACATGTCTCCAGTATAGTATAAGAGAGGTCTCTGATCTTGTGATGATCACTTCCTGGACCTGGAGATGGCTCTTCAAATTTTTCTTATTTTCCTCCCAAATTTCTGATCAAAGTTCTGCTCCCAAATTCTAATCTGCTTCTCTAATCCCAAACTCCTCCAAGTCACTACCAAGATTTTCTTCTCCTAAATTGAATAAAGTTCTTCTCTTGTTCTCTGTGCATTTCCTACAATCTTCTCCCTTATAATCTCCAGAGTTTTGTACTTGTCAGAACCCATTATATTGAATTTTAGGCAACATTATTTTTAAAAGATATAGACAAGCTGAAGTGTGTCCGAAAGCTAATGTCTCATATTGTGAGAAGACTGAAGAACATGCCAGATGATGATTACTCAAAGCAACAGAGGTTCTTTACCTTGCCCAAGAGAAATTTTTAGTAAATAACTTTAAGTTTTTGAGGGACTTGTCTAAATTTAGCATATGCCACATAACCACCAGGATTCAAACTCTGATATACTTTTGAATGCGGTAGTATTTTCAATCTACTCTGCTTTTTAATGGCAATAGTTTTGAATAGGAAGTTTGTTCTTTGAAGGTATATATCGGTCCTACTCTCTTCTGTTTAAAAGTGAAATGCTGCCAAGATGCCTTGACACCCAAGTATAGCTCATATTTTTGTTGAAGATGGTTCCATAGGATATTTTTTTAGGATTTTGCAAGGCAGTGGGATTAAGTGGCTTGCACAAGGCCACACAGCTAGGTAATTATTAAGTGTCTGAGGCCAGATTTGAACTCAGGTCCTCCTGACTCCAGGCCAGTGCTCTATCCAGTGTACCACCTAGCTGCCCCTCCATAGGATGTTTTCAATAATCACTACTGGAGAAATTTTTTCATGCTGCTGAAAGATTATAGGAAGGGGCAGTTAAGTGGCACAGTGAATAGAGCACTGACCCTGAAGTCAGGAGAATCTGAATTCAAATTCAGTCTTAGACACTTAATTACCTAGCTGTGTGACCTTGGACAAGTCACTTAACCCCATTGCCTTGTCAAAAAAAGAAAGATTATAGGAATGCCAGTGCTGGAATTAAATGCTTTGAGGATAAAATGAAATAAAGAGAGCAATATTTATCCAAAACTTGAAGAATAATAAAAAAGTATTTTAATGTGCATTAGCTGAAGGTACTCCACAGCTCATTGGACTGATCTTCTAGAATAGACTCTCCTAATTACTGAATGTAATGACATATTTTTTGTACTGTAAGAAATGATGAGCAGGCAGAATTCAGAAAATCTAGAAAGTCTTTGATGAACTGATACAAAGTAAAGGGAGAAGAACCAGTAGAACATTGTAAATGATAACAACAACATTGTATGATGATCACCTATGAATGATTTAGTTATTCTAGCAACACAGTAACGCCAAACGATTCCAAAATTCTTATGAAGAAAATTACTAATTGTATTCAGAGAAAGAACTGATGGAGTCTGAATGGAGATCAAAGCACATTATTTTCACTTTATTTCTTTGTATGGCTTTTTTTCTTTTGTACTATTTCTTATTTCACAATATGACTAGTGTAGAAATGTTTTACATGATTGTACATATATAATCTTTATCAAATTGCTTACCATCTTAGGGAGGCGTAAAGTGAAGGAAGAAAGGAGATAATTTGGAAGTCAAAATATTTAAATTAATGTAAAGATTTGTGTTTACATACAGCTAGAAAAAATACTATTAAAGAAGACTATCTCAGTTTGAAGTTACTGGCAGTCTGCATCCTACTCAAAACCATAATCCAAAATGCCTCTACCAAAGGGTTTCCCTTTAGAAATCGCAAGATAAAATTACTTCAAAACAAGGCTGTTTCATTCAATCAACATTTATCAGTGGCTTGATATTTAAAAGAAATAGCATATAGGAGTATAAATAAAAAAATTTCCCTCATAAACTTTGGTATATAAATATATATTGTGCATACACACATTCATAGACATTCAATGGGAAGAGGAAGGACCATAGAAAACACATAAAGAGGCACATAAGTAAGGATCATATAATTTAGCTAGAGTAAATTTGTGTGGGTTCACACATATAGGAAACATGTATGGCCACAATGCATGCCTAGGGAGGCAATTCATGCCTTTGATGTTTTAGGTCTGCTGATGTCTTCTTATGATATCATTATCATCATTATCACATGGTTCCCATTATGACCTCTCTCTCCAATGGTTTGTCACAGGTAACTTCCTTCTGCTGAAAACTTCTCTGTGGAATGAGTAGTCTATGGCAAAAAAAATGAGGAGTCTCCCCTAAGTACTGCTAGGCAAAAACTCACTAAATTTGAGTCTTTAGTTTCCAGTTTGGGGTTTTAGTCATAAGCTGAAGTTTTTGGCTATCATGCTGCATAAGAACTTCTCCACTTTTGTAGAAAGGAATTAACCTCGTCCTCACTTCAGGGTCAACAATAGACAATACTTGAAAAAATAAAATCTGACCTTTTTCCTTTTAAGAATTTTATGTCTTATTCTCTACTGAAACTTGGTTGTAGGGTAGCTAGATGGTGCAGTGGATAGAGCACCGGCCTTGGAGTCAGGAGTACCTGGGTTCAAATCCGACCTCAGACACTTAATAATTACCTAGCCGTGTGGCCTTGGGCAAGCCACTTAACCCCATTGCCTTGAAAAATCTAAAAAATCCCCCCAAAACAACTAAAAAGCCCAACTTGGTTGTAAATCCTCTTTTTTCTAGGAGGAGATTCTGACCTCTGGGCACCATATTCTTTAGAAAGAAGAGCAGAAAGGCTTGACTGGTCTTTTTTGAACTAAATTTGAGCTAAAGTTCCTGGTCCGGGGGGAGAGTATGCATGACACTCTTTTAAGTTTAATTTATATTCTTGATAATTTCCATCACTTTTAAAAAATGTAGACAGTCAAAAACAATAAGCCTAACCCTGATTTATAGTAGTGGCAGATTTCTGTTGTATAAAAATTCACACAGGAAATTTTATAGTCAGTTCTCTTGAGTCCTTTGTGGCTGGTGCCAGAGCAGCCCTGTCTGTCTCCAATGATAGAGAGGAATTTGTTGAAAAAGAGATAAAAGGATCATATGTTAATAGACCTCAGAGGATCCATGGAAGATTGTTTTTAATAGATGAGAAAACAGAGGAGTGCAATGACTTGCCTAGGATCACACAATTAGCAAGCATCCCAGTAGGGGACCAACCCTAGATGTCTATATAGTCTAACCCCAGTCCTCTTTGCATCATTTTGTTCTGTCCCATGTGATCAATGGAATGTTGCTGAAAAGCAGACAAATAACAGTGATTCAAGGTCACTTTGTTATATGTATTTGTTATCACTGTTGAATCAATAACTCTGGGAAATATATTTTACTTTCAAAAATCTGGGTCAGCAATTCAAAGGGATTCTTTTTTACATAAAGGGCATCCTGTGAACTTGGACATTCTCAGACTAAACTCATCCGGCTGTAGTCACTCCTATCAATACAACAATCCTGGTGCCCCTGCCCCCCCCCCCCAGCTTCTCTAAAGCTTAGGTCTATAGATAGTTTTCCACAGCTGTTACTAGTCATTTCCTTGTTTATGTTTCTATCACACATGTTCTTGTGTATTTTTCCTGGGTGGTATAGTAGAAACAGTGGTAGACTAAGTCAGGAGATCCAGGTTGGTTTCCTGTCTCAATTGTTATTAACTGTGTGAATGAAGGTAACCACTTCACCCCCTACACTTCACTTTTCTCATCCACAAATGGGGGATATTTGGGCTAGTTTTATCTACCTTCTCAGATTATAAGGAAAGAGCTTTACAATGCCATAGAAATGTGAGGTTTTTCTTTTTCCAGGTTGAAGATTATGTTTCCTTTTTCCTTGGTATTTCCTAGGGTTCTACTCCCAACGGGTCTCCTGCTTTATTGGGGTCTGTAAGACCCCAATTCTTATTCCTGCTTTATTGGGGTCTGCAAGAAGAAATTTAGGAATAACTGAAGTCATCTACATTTAGAAACAACTAATAACAAGCTGCTCTTTTCATCTGGAAGTATCTCAAAGAAATGTGCAATCTGTGATCCTTCAAGGAAACCATATTGTTTTGAAATCTGTGTTTTATTTATCCCAGGCTATTGCTTAAAATGCACTCCCTTGGTGTAACTCAGAGAACTGAGAGGTGGGGTAGGGGTAAGGTCTTGTTTTTCTTCCTCTTTTCTTTTTGAATACTGCACTTGGCGTATTTGAGCAAATTTGGACTTTTACTGACAACTTTGTCTGCATAAATGCCAGGACAGTTTGCTTTATCTCAAAGATGGGCAGGTAAGACACTTCCTGGGAGGACCTGGTAGTACTAGTCATTTGGAAGGTTCAATCACAACATTAAAAGACTTCTTTGATGAAAAAGAGGAGGGAGGGAGAACTGAATGAATAAGTTTGGATAACAAAGATTAACAAAAATTGCTTGAAATATAGCATATTGTATGCCCAACAAGAACTCATACTTCATCAAAGAAACAATCTCTAACTAATCTTGGAAGAAGCTATGCTTTTCTTTGACATCAACATTATGTTTGCTTCTTTTACATTTTAACCATCTTCATGGAGTATCAGGTTTTGTAGTAGAAGGTTCACTAGGATTGGAAAATGGAAAATATGGATTCAAGCCTTTTACTCTGCCATTAACTCCCATTATGATCTTACCTGATTGGACCTCAGTTTGCATGACAACAAGATGGAGGAAGATGTTTATCATGATGAGGCAATGTGACAGAGGCAGAAAATGTGTTCATCTGGACACTGATGACCTGGAATTGAATCACAGCTTTATGACCTAGAAGTTATGTAAATTTGGATAAGATTTTTATGTCTATAGACCTCAGTTTCCTATCAACAAAATAAAATTCCTAGTCTGGATGCCCACTAAAGTTGCTTCCTTTTCTGATTCTGTGATCTCCCTATCAACTCATTCTTATAACTATCAAAGCATTATGAGAAAATAAGTTACCTTTTATGGTACTGATCTCTCTTCTCCCCCTGACCCCTGCCCTTTTGAAACTTCAATATGGTGATAAACTCTAGTGCCACTGGAAATCTAACTTCTCTGTTTTCCTTCTTTAGAAGTCACTTTGTTCCTGAGATGACTCTTGAGTCTGTTAATCTTTTTTCCCCACCAGGAGGTGCCAAAGGTCTTTTAATTATCCTACTTAATCCTGACTGTTAATCATTTTTCCTTTCTCACTCTCCTTTCTATTTCTTCTGGGTTGTCACTGTTTCATGAGGACAACATTATTTCTATCAATTTTATCTACTTCAATAGGAACAAAAATATATAGACTAAGATGAATGGTTCAGTTTGAGCTCTAGCAGCTGTCTTTTGGGTAAAAAGAACTTTTTTTCTGGTTTGATACACTGCTTTCTGATTAGTTTCTTAACAATGTGGAGGCCATTCAGGGATAATAACTCATATTTATATAGATAATTATCTTGCAAAGCACTTTTTGCTAATATCTTTATGAAGTGGAGAGTGCCAATATTATTGTGTTGATTTTATAAATAGAGAAATGGAGGTTAAATAAATGCATTGGTTTTGTTCACACATAGAAATAAGTATAGAAATAAGACTTGGTTTTTAAAACCAAGTCTTAAAGAATTTAAATAATTTTTGAGAGGAGGGTATCTTCATTATCTTCTTTAATTCACTCCTGTCAAAAACCTACTATGGCTCTCAATTTTCCAGGTGTACAATATAAACACCTTTGTGAAAAGATTTTGACTTGCTATACTTGGCAAGCAGTAATGAGTAAAAGTTGAAAAGAGACAAATTTAAGTTTGATAAAGGGGAAAAAACAACCTTTATTGTTAGAATTTGTCAATTGGAATGGGAGTCATCCTTAGATGGAAGTGAATTTCCTTTCAGCTGTCATTAAGAAGAGATTAGGTGACTACTCATAAGGGTTGCTGCAGTAGGGAATACCAGATAGGTAGACAGTAGATTATACAGCTCCAAAGATCCTTCCTAGCTCTGATGTAATTTTATGACTATTTTGCCAAATTTATTCTTTTGCCTAAAAATCTTTTCTTTGTAGATGTTGTATAACCCATGCCTCGAGCTATCATGGGTCTGCGACAAGGGGCCTCATAAATGCTAAGAACTTTCTTACTTCTTCTCTTGTTTTTTGACTCAAACTGTGGAAATCTGGGAAACATTCTATAATACCATTCAACATGTCATCACCAATTCCCTTGAAAGCCAAGAACTTTTCAATTTCAAAAAAAGGGAGTTTGATTGACAGATTGAAGGAAATAAAGAAGTTATATAAAATGAACATACTCTTCAATAAGCAATCCCTTTCTAGTAAGATATTTGATCTGGATACTAAAAGATGTCCCTCTTGTATTACTCTGACCCTTCCTGTAATTCTGTGCTTTGGTCAATACATGAGTGCCCTCTTTCAGGTGAGGTTCCTTTGGCCTTTCTAAACTATGCAGTTCCCCAGGGACTCATTCATTCAAAAGAGGAGGAAAAAAAATAATTTGCTACATCTTGGGCATGGTTCATGTACCACAAATGGAAGTGCTGCAGAGGGAAATACCCAAGACTTCCCTGACTTGGCAAGCTGAAACTGTAATTCATTGCCAGACAAGGGATCCCTGCCCTGGAGTATTCCTGCCAACCTCTGGCTCCCTGTATTTAGCCCAGAGTTCACAAATGTACTGACCCTCTCTTCTCCTAGAGTGTTTCAGACCTTAATATAGTTTTAGACATGGTCATTTCAAAGTTCTTTCCAAAAATTCGTTCTTGAGTGCCTTTTCCCAGATAAAGTATTCTCACTGAGGTGATAGGATGAGAAAAAAAAGTACATTTTTATTTCAATAAACTCAATTTTCTTATAGACTTTTTGCTTTATGGACATAGAAACAATATTCTGGGAAAGAGCTCATTGGCATCATTGTCCGGCAAAAAAGTGTCCATGATACAAAAAGGGTAAAGAACTCTTGTCTCTGAGTGAACACCATCTCAAATACTGCTAAATCCTTCTAGAGAAATTAGTTGGAGTATTTAGATTATCATTTATTTGATAATTCCACACCTAAGGTAAAGAGAGTATGGGGACACAGTGTGAGAAGACCAAATCAGGGCAACTTGATGGGAAGTGGGTGGGGGAAGAAAACAGTATTTATTGCTAGTCATAAAGTTAAGGATGTTGAGATTAAGGAATTCAATCATTTGGTATATGAAGAGACCTATAGAAGTTAAGTGACTTGCTCTGGTTCAAACAGATAGTCAACATCAGAAATAAGATTTGAACTTCAGCCTCTTGACTCTAGAATCAATGAACTTTCCCCTTGTAGCAAATGAATTGTAAATTCTTCAAGATATGATCTGTTTCTTTGATGTCTACACAGTACATTGGAAGTAGATATTCATGCACAGGTCATTTGTGCAATGATTAAATGGTCAAGTCCTCTCCTTTTGTAGGGTTTGAGTTCTAAGATATCACACTGAGGATAATATATAAAAATATGTCATTAATTAAATTTGAACCAAAGAAAATACAGAAATTGAGGTCTTTTGAGAGAGAGAGATTACAGATCAACTTATAGAACAATAAAGTCAGTGAAAAAGTGGCCAGAATTCAACTTGTATCTTGGTAATAAGTGAATGACTTAAAATCTCAGTGTAACCTGTTTCCCAGAGCCCCTGTAGTCTATGAGTTCATAGAAAACAGGTAAAACCTTAGGGATGGATACCAAGAGGGCCGTTCCTCTCATTTGTTTTCTCCCATTGACTGTAATTATTCCAATTAGACTTCTAAATATCCCTTACATGTAAATTTTGTCAAGGTTACCAGAGTTTAGTTTGGTGGTCTCAGTTCCTATGCAGGCACTGAAGTTTAAAACAACTCTTTCTTGCTTTCTCAACTTGTATTTCCCTAACTTGTACCTGAATCAATAGGCAGGGTACCTAGAAACAACTATTTCTATCCAGTCCTGTGAATGTATCCTTTGGGGGCACATTCTGAAACTATGGATTATGAGTTTGATCTAGTGACTTTTACAAACCTCAAATCATTTTAGCTCTTTGATTAGCAACAATAGGTCTCAGGCCAAGCACCTCTTGGTCATTTATTTGGTCCTGATTGACTGAGAGAGAATGTAAATAGCATTTTTTTCTTGTTTTGACCAGAAATCCTGAAGATCTTCGCATGGATTGACTTTTTTTCTTTCTTATCTAGCTTTAATCACTGAATGGGTATTGCCTCAATTAAACTGAGACCTGTTAAAGACCCTATCTTAAAAAGTGAGACTGGTGACTTTGCACAGCCCTCCCTCACTTAAATCCAATTCACTTTCATGTCATGGCATCACATCCCTGATATCAAGTTCTTCTTCCAAAATGAAGGAAGAATAACAACAGCAAAAAGTGAAATAAAAAACAAGACAGAGGCAAATATTTACATATTGGTTATGGGAAACATTATACCCAGAGTTGTCTCTTAACACTCACTATGAAATTGGATGGTTGTTATTCACTTTGGGAACCACAATTTTATCTGTCTGTTCATTCCAGATGCTTATTATATTAGAAATTTTAAGACTCCTACTCACAGTTAATGAGTTAAATTTAGTTTCTCAAGGAAAAAAGTTATGTTGATCCTTTTTCTTTGTTCTCTCTCCAGCCATCACAGGAAATGATCTGTTCAAAATGAATTGTAAATGGTATACTTAATATAGTCAATTCATAAATTTTTTATAGTCTTTCTTCAAAATTAACAATTATTATAACTCTAAAAAGAAAAAATAGAGAGGACACTTCTTGGTCCTTTCTATCGATTCTTCATAGATCCTCATAGTTAAAAATTAACAATTACAAACTCTCCATGACTTTATAGGGAGAAGTCTTTCATGTATTGCCATCACAAACTACTTTTAGTGTAACACATCATTTGCTTCTTAAAGTTACAATAACATTACCTGTAATGTCTGTGGTAGAGCCAAGTCAAATGACTTTTCACATCTTTGAGTAATAGAGTTCTGATGTCCTCTCTTTCCTTATTAAATCCGCATGCTTTTGCCCTATAGATGTAGAGTCCAACTGGGCTCCTAGGTTCTGCTACTCTCTTACAGCTCAACTCTGCTTTGTCAAAGTTAGTTCTTTCTTGAATTTATAGGCATCTCTCTCAACTATTGTCACAGTAGACCCTTCTAACAGCTGCTTTCCACTTTGAGTCACTGTGTGACTATGATGAAACTTTAAATTGAAGGGAAAGGGACCCTATCCCATCTTCAGCCCCTGCCAAGATTTATGCCCTCTAAGTGGGCAAATTATTTCTCTACTAATAGTTACTGCTGAACAAACTGCATTCAGCCTTCTAAGAACCATAAAGGATATGGTCAATATTCACCAGCCAGGGGCCAGGAGCATTTTCAATTTAATAAAGCAACTTTTTCACATTTTTGTAAAAGGGAGTTAAGGTATACACACACATTCTTATGCTTAGTTTAGCAGATGATTTTCCTGACTCTTACTTTTTGTGATTACATCTAAGGATGAGAGATTAGAAGTGAGAGCAAGTCAATCCACACCTAAATACCCTCCCACACACAGATACACGTACTCTTATATTATATACTCTATTTCTATATTTATATCTCTACATCTATATCAGTATAGCTATCCTTATCTGCCTTCACATCCTCACCTATCACCACCTTTATCAAATGCTATCTATCTATGAGAGAGAGAGAGAGAGAATTAATCTATGAGATTTCAAAACTCTTTTGTTGCTGGATAATTAACCAGTCAGATTTTCTTTCTTGTATCAACAGACTTTCCTTTCTTTGATTCTTCTGGTTAAAATTTTATGTCTTAAGAAATATTTTTCACAACTCTCTAGATTCTTTCCTTTCTTTCCCTAGTCTCTTGTGATGGCTTCTTTTTTACTTTTACTTCCTCACATTGTTCCCATAGTGAAAATCAAATGGAGAAGGATTATTTTGACTTCTGCCCTAGAAGATATTATCTTCAAACCTGCATGAATATCTATATTCTGTTGAATTGTTTTTCCTAAAGATACACTATTTGCCAATAGTGTAATATTTGCCAAATCAAGTCATTTAAGCATAATAAATACCATATATATAAGCATAATAAATACCATTTTATGTATATATGTATATGAAAACTGAAAGGATGCCAGCCTAGGGGAAGAAGTCTCACTCACTTTGCTCCTGGATTATATGGACTATGTGCTAAAAAAAACAAAGCAAATATGGCTTAGCTTAGGCCACCAACTGCTTGGTTTCGCAATGCTTATTGTTATCAAGAACAGAAATCACATTAGAGGAGCCCGAAGTCTTTCTACTGACTCAAGCAAATTTTACTTTTCAATGTGTTTTTAATGCATTAACCCTATGGAGAGTTTTTTTTTTTACTGCATGAAAATGTCTGATTACAGTAAATTTTTCTTACTCTTAGCACAACCCTCTACCACATTGTGTTTAAGTCTGGGCTATGATACTCTATAACTCTTCAATCCTCATCAAGTCACTACAAATCTGAGTCTCCTCCATTTCCTATAAACTTCTCTGGACCTTTTTTCCTCACTTCACTTGCAAAATGGGAGGGTTATATGATCTTCTAAGGGTCTTTTCTATCCTAAATCTTTGATCCTTTAATTTTTGTAAGTTAGTGGAAACTTGAGTATTCACTGTCACCTTAACAATTTGTACATTTTCCCTTGGAAGAAGATGGAGAAGAAGCAAGAGATTTCTATTCTGCTTCCCTTAGAATCATACAATGGTCAACCTCAGATTACCTCATATCCATTATGGTCAGCCTCAGGATACCTGCTATCCCTTCATATGGAGCTCTTCCCTATACCTACATCTCATTTTTCTTTAAGCTGCTACTCCTACTAGGAATTTAATGTCTCCTTAGACAAAAGAGAAATACAAACAAAGCAGACAACTACAACTGAAGCATTCAAAATTTTTTTAAGTTCTCAAGCAGCACAAACTTGGAGCTCCTTCAGTGTTTTAAGAAGTAGTGGGGGTGTGTGGCTAGGTGGTGCAGTGGATAGAGCACAGTCCCTGGAGTCAGGAGTACCTGAGTTCACATCCAGCCTCAGACACTTAATATTTACCTAGCTGTATGGCCTTGGGCAAGACACTTAACCCCACTGTCTTGCAAAAAACCTTAAAAAAAAGTAGTAGAAAAAAAATATCCAGAGATAATAGAAGTCACATTATATTGAAAATGCCCTGATAGAATATAAACTTTCTGAAGGTAGAGACCTGACTTATTTTCCTTTAAAACTTTTCCAATTTTTAGGCTCATTACTCTCATGAAGTGGGCATTCAATAAATGTTTGTTAAATGTTGAATGTTCTAAGAAAATGTGAAATAAGATTAAAAAATGTCTGAATATTTAAGTTTCCCTGTGTTCATATTATCCATGGACCCAGGCTCTGAACTTGAGGTAATCTAACAGGTTTTTTGTTATTTTTGTTTTTGAGTTTTTTTAAAATATCCGTGGCCAGAGAATTCATCACTCTATGGCCAATCTGGTGACAAGTCCCTCCCAACTTGCTTACATCACAAATATAGTCTGTCAAAAAGAAGCTTATATCCAAATTCTTTCCAATCTCTTAGTATTATCTAAAAGTTTAAATGTTTTCACATAGTTTTTTTTTTTTAAATGTATTAAAAAAAGACTTTAATGGAAGTATCACAAACCAGGAATTTTAAGGTGGAAATTAAAAGAGGTATTGATTTTCATTGGGGGAAAAACTGGGAAAACTTTGCCTATAATTAATCTATTTTTATCATCAATTCTTAACACTAGTTTTGTGCAAGTTTATAGAAAAATATAATAGTAACTGAAATTTATATGGTGCTTAAAAGCTTGCAAAGCACTTAAAAACATATTATTGTAGGCATTTCTATCCTCATTTTAGAGATGGAAGGCCCATAGACTTGTCCTTGGTAATGAAGCCATTGAATGTAAAAGGGAAGTATTTGAACCCTCCCTTCCTCAAGTCAAATCTAACACACTATATATTATTCAATGCTGCCTATTTCTGTTGAGACCAAAAAAAAAAAAAGAGAAGAAAACCTAAGTTGGATAATTCAGTCTTCAGAATGACTACCAACATATGTATTTATAAGGGACATGCAGTGGAGGCAATGTAACATAATACATAGCCAGGAAAATCTGAAAATTTAGGCTTTCTATGTTCAAGACTGTCTGAGATAAATTGGAAGTATGACTCAAATAAGTCATTTAACTTATCAATGCTCTAGCAATTCTCAAAGATTCTAAGGTGTAGAGAAGGTATTGACCTGCATTTGAAGGAGTTTATCACTTTCACCAGGGAATAGTCTAGATCAATAAAATCATAAGTGCATCTAGTAACTAACTAAATATTCATGTTTATGCATATTTCTATATGCATATCCATATATTTATTTACAATATAAAAATCTAATCTAATAACATAATCGATGGAGGCAACTGGTAAAGTGCTGACCCTGATGTTGGGAAGATTCCTCTTTGTGAGTTCAAATATGGCCTTAACACTTTCTAATTAGTTATGTACCCTGGGAAAGTCGCTTGACCCTCTTTATCTTAGCTTCTCTTCAATAAAATGAGCTGGAGAAAAAAATGGCAAACCACTCCAGTATCTTTGCCAAGAAAACCCCAAATGGGGTCACCAATAGTCAGATACAATTGAAAAAATGACTGAGCAACAAATATAATAATATATTATATGACATAACATAGCACATAAAATGACATGACAAAATGTGATATAATGTGATACACAACATATGTTTTAATGTTGTATGAGATCCAGGGACTTACTTTTCAAATAAGAATCAGATAGTTAGTGAGTGCCTATTTTGGCACCCAAATTTCCTGTTCTCTTGTTTGTAATGAGAATATTTTAAAAGAAAACTCTAACTTTTAAAGATTTTAAAGAATGAATATGATAGTTGAAGAAGGTTGAATGGGAAAGAAAATTAATGTATTGTGGGTTTCTTCTTAAGGAAAAGGAAAAAAAAATATACTCCTGTAGGATAGGGCAGATAGGGAAGCTTTGAAGCTGAAGCAGGGACATGAGGGAAACATATGTTGAATAGAAAAAAAACAGACCTTCCCCAGTTCTTAAAATAAAGGCACTGATTCTTGCTAGGCATGGCTCTGGCAACCAACAAACTTCATGTTTAAATAGTGTCAGGTGCCAGGTGGAGCTGCCAAATGAGGGAGAAGGCTCAGGAAGGGAGAAGGCAAGAGAGAGCATATCTGAAATCAATACTGTAACTCCTGTACATCATTTGGGAATGGCAGCTTCTGAGGCCAAGAGGAAATGCAGCTTGAGAAACTCAGAGAGCAGGAGGATAAAAATGGTAAGAATTTATAAAGAAAGCAGAACTTAAACTAAATAAATAAGTCAACCTTGACTGATTTTTGTTTGTTTTACATTTTACAGGATGCAGCATTTATAGAAAGTGATGAAGAAGATGATGATAATGGTTGTTCTTTGTTCTCAAAGAAGGTGATATCTAGGACATGCATTGTGAGTGGAATTTCTGTGAGAGTACTGTAAATAAGTCACCAGTTTCACAATTTCCACTGTAACTATCTGGGTCCAGTGGCCAGATAGGAATTAGGACGATTCAAAATGTGAGGCAATCAGGGTACAGTGACTTTCCCAAGTTCATGCAGCTAGTAATCTGACTCCAAGTTTGGTGCTCTATTAACTACAGCAACTAACTTCCCTTGTAAAAATACAGACTCAAAGAGCAGAAGGAAGACAGGATGAGCAGGTGGGTCAGTGAGATCGAACAATAGCTGAGAATTGGAGGGGACAAGGAGCCAAATATGAAATGCTTTGTAAATAGAAGAGTGAAGGATGTAAATTATTATAGAATACAGTTTAAAGTAACTACCCTGCATCTTCAAAGAAGGCAGAAAGCCCCTTATGCTGATTATGCGATAACCATTAACTGATTATCTCTTTTGAGAATTATCTAGATTTTTTTGACTCATTTTTCTTCACCTCTCCTTTGTATACGTTTCCCCTTCTTCATCTATCAGAGGACAAGGTAGGAAAGAATATGTAGAATATTGAGCAATGAAATATTTGTCATTCAAATATGATATGAGCAGTTGAAGAATACATGAGCATTATGAATCTAAGTGATACAAATCTGTTTAACTTGTACAATATCTTCCACAAATCCCTTCTTCATCTGCCTGGTGCTCTGAGGCAAGTTTGGATCTGGCCTGTTCTCTTTCACAATCATGAGATAAGATTTCCTGTCTTTTGGGATAATATTGATATATATATATTTCATTTTATATCACCCATATTTCTCAATATTCTCTGCCCCTCTTTTCCTCCCCTCTAGAGAGATTCCAGTTGTATATTAGAATAAAAAAGAATGAAAAAATAGCTCAGCAAAAACAATTGACACATAAAATAAGGCTGAAATCCAATGACGGATTCTACAACAATAAACCCCCACCACTCCAGAGGAAGTAGTTGTTTTTCATATTATTATTTACTTTGGATCAATTTTGGTCATTATAATTAGCCAATATTCAGTTTCTATTACTGTATTTGATGTTATTCTTTCTGGTTACATCATTGTGCTCATCATACATATTGTTGCCTCAATCTACTTCATTTTGCATGATATCATTTATCTTTCCATGCTTTTATGTGATTATCATATTCATTCATGTAACACTATTTTTTAACCATTCTGCATCAACAGGTACATGCTTTGCTTTCAATTCCTTGTTACTTCAAAAATTTCCTACCTTCTTTCTCAAGAGACAATGGTAAAATTTCCCCAAGGTAGTTGAACAGAATCACTAATGTTGACCAAGACAATTGCAGATCATTTTATTGGACTTTCCCATAATATGTCCATTTGAGTCAGTCCTAGAAATCATGGGGTGCAATTGTCACATTACATGGTTTGACTCAAAATTGTAGACTTAAGAGTGAAAAGGGACAAAAGTAGGTATCTAAAGTAACGAATAGGCTGTATTTTTTGGAACTTCATTGGTTCAGAGTAAATGTAAATAGCAATTGCTTCTGTTTTTGCCAGGAACCCTGAGGGTCTTCTGCTCCCAGATGGATTTTTTTTTGATTCTGAAAAAGAGATTATTTGCTTCATTTCTCTCTTACCTCCCTCAATCACTGAAGGTCTTACCCTTTCAGTTTGACTTTATTTTGGACTAGGTAAAAGTGATTAGTCTTTGCCTCTTTTCTTTTTACCTAGCCTAAATCAGTGAATGGTTATTACCTCAGTTAAATCAAGACATGTTAAAGACCTTAGCTCAAAAAAGTCATCTGTAAGGGGCCATCTCCAGTCATCCTGATTTATATCTGGCCACTGATGTTTTTGTATAATCTCCCCTTCCTTAAATTCTATTCACTTGCATGTCATGGCATCACTCCCCCCGATACTGTGGTCTTCTTCTGGAGAGATTTAATCACTTGTGCAATGTCATATAGCTAGCCTGAGGTAGGAGGCAAAACTCATGTTATCCTAACTCCAAGTGTAGCACTCTAACCACTACACAATGTTTCTTCTCCAAATAATTAAAGACATGGAGAATTTGGATGTAATTCCCACTATCACATATTGTATACTCAATATAAGTGTAGGAAAATTGCACAGAAAAATGGTTAAGATTCGCCTAAAAAATCATCTTCCCAGTAAATCTGTAAATATTAAACATCTACTATGGGCTAAATGCTAAGAATACAAAAATCTTCTGTAAAATGGTGATGATGATGATGATACTTATAGTACACACCAACTATGGGAATGTTATAAGACTCAAATCAAACAATGTATCTATTTTTCAATAACTCTCAAATGATATATAAATATCACCTATTAATTTATGATAATTTATTTAAGATATGCATTGAATTGACTCTACCCTTCAACAGGAGTTGACTGGAATTCTTGTCATCACTACCATTTTCTATAAGATCATTTAACCTCTTGGTGCTTCAGTTTCCTCATCTATCAAATGACTCTCTTGGATTACTTGACTTAATACTGACATCCTATGAACTGAAACTATGCTTTGTGCTAGTGGTCTTTCCATCCGAGCTTTTCTTTAGCAGTATGTTGCTACCATGTGAATATCAATGAACTGAAAAGGCAGGAAGTCCCTTTTATACAAATTGGGGGCAATTTTATGTTTGCATGCTTGTGAATTAGTGTTCTGATCTTCTGCATGGGAACAAAAGTAGGAACTTAGCCAGAAACTTTTATTGTGGTTTGAAGACAGGGCGTTCCTCTTCTACAACTGTATTTCATATGTGTGAGAATGGCAATTTACTCTTCTCCAGCCAATCTCTACACTCCTCCTCCTCCTTAAAAGAAATAATTGATGTCACTTTTCTGGAAAGACTACCCATGGTCGTCGTCGTAGCAATGAGAAAAGGAAAGACTGCCCTTGTGAACCTCCTGTGAGTCAAAGGGGCTTCTAGGGATTTTCAGAATGTGGAGGAAGATCTGAAAGTCTCTATAGAACTTTTGCCAAGTAGTTGAAGTGAAAAACTCTTTCTCAGCTCTCCTGGGTCTCATCAGTTCTTATAATATATTCAGGACAGGAGGAAGATGCTTTCAATTTCAGAGAAAGGGGCAAAGGGGTCAAGAGAAAAGAAAATGAATATTGGACAATAAAATGTTCCTATCAATGCCAATCATTCTGTCTGGGGTTTCACAAGAGCCTTAGGTTTCAGGGATTTGTACATAGAGATGAACAACTTTGAAGAAGTTTAGACAGAGTGAAGATGAATTTTTATTTGGGACTTAATGTATAAGAGACACCAGTGAGATCCAGAAAGTGAGGAGGTTGTTCTGGGGACACCTTCTAAGCACTTGTCCTTCCTCACTTCTAATTCTCAAATCTGAGCACTGGATATTAAGTCTGTAGGGCTAACAAGGCACAACCTTCCGGTTCAGAGCTCTGAAGGCTTCTTGGAGGGTTTTCAAAGCAATTTTTAGAGTTAAAATGTAAATGAATCAGAAACACATGGATTCAATTTCCCTGGAAATCCACATATGTTTGCAAATTAAGGGAGGAGGGAAGAAAAGTCTGGCCAAATGTACTATGATTGTCCTGACCCCCAAATATCTCCATTCTACTCTCTCCCCTAAAAATCATTCACAGTGTTGACTGAAGTTGATTCATAGAAGGTTCTTAAGACCTGTTGAATCTACAGTGTATTAGCTTATTGAACATAGATAAAAAGATTTCATTAAGTCGTTCTATCTATTCAATAAAAGAAGTTTAAGTAAGACATGATTAAATCATATCACTCTCTATAAAACTTACCAAGTGAAAACCTTCCTTTCTAAGAATAAATAAATGACTACAAAGTGTTTGTAGTTTTTCCTTATAAGAAGCCATTGGATATATGTAAGAACTGGTCTGTCCTTTTGGTCAAAAGGAATGCTCCAAATTGAGGGGGTGGGTTGCTGGCATGTAGGAAACTTGAATATTTTATGAGGAAGTGATTTTCATTTTCCCAAAGTCTTAGTTATACCAGACATAGATGATGCTACATTGTACTGAGTAGGAAGTAGGATATACCACTATGTCTTGAAGGTATCAAGAATTTCAAATGATCCCTGAAGTTTACCTGTTCATCATACTGATGTTTACTATTGCTTATTTAGTCATTTTTCAGTTATGTCTGACCCTTTGTATTCCCATTTGGAATTTTCTTGGCAAAGGTAATAGATTAGGGGCAACTAGGTGGTGCAGTGGATACAGCACAGATCCTGGAGTCAGGAGTGCCTGAGTTCAAATCCAGTCTCAGACACTTAATAATTGCCTAGCTGTGTGACCTTGGACAAATCACTTATCCCCACTGGCTTGCAAAAAACAAAAAAAAAGAGAGAAAAGTAATGGAGCACTATCGCATTCCTTTCTCCAGTTCATTTTATAGATGAGATAACTGAAATCAACAGGGTTAAATGACTTCCTTAATGACACATAGTAAGTGTGCAGGGCAGGATCTGAACTCAGATCTTCCTGAATCCAGGGTCAGCTCTCTAACCACTGCCCCAGTTAGCTGCCTAGGTGAAATTTAGACTGGTGCAAATATCCGTGAATGTCTCCAAAGACCCAAAGGGAGGAGACCCAGGATCAAATAGAGCAGGCATTATTAACACCATAGTACACATCACAATGAGCTTCCCAGTCTATTTCCCAGCATTTACTCTTTTTCCTCAACAAATGATCTATGACCACAAGATAATACAATTTTCTCTAAACCTAAAAATCAGTCACTCTTGGCATTGACCAAATTATTTTTTCACCAACTTCTTTTCTGCTGTCCAGGACCCTAAAATAAGCGGTCTTTTAAAAGACTTAACAACTTTGCTCTAATATATCTTTCCAGGCTTATTATACATTATTCAATTTCCCAATTCTACTGCCAAGTCAAACTGATCTTATATCTATTCCTCATACATAACACTGCGTTTTCTGCCTCTTCCTTTATGGAAGTTGTCCTTCATCCTTGGAGTGCACTCACTCATCGTCTTCTTAAATAATCCCTTATGTTCTTTAAGATACCACTTTGCCTTTCCGATTCCTTCTAACTCCTAGTATCCTTCCTCTATAAAATCATGTATTTATCTACACTATATTTATTCCCTTTATTATTATTATTATTATATAAAATATATATCTATAGATATGGTTGTTACTATTTGGTCATTGTTCAACCATGTCCAGCTCTTCATGACCCCATTTGGAATTTATCTTGGCAAAGATAATTGAGTGATTTGCCATTTCCTTCTCCTACTCACTTCAGTGACTTGTCCAGGGACATGCAGCTGTTAAGAATGAGGCACTCTATCCTCTGCTTCACCTACCTATCCCTAATATGTACACACACACACACACACACACACACACACACACACAGAATTATATACATACATACATCTTTTCTCCTGTAATAGAAGAGAATTAATTAATTAATGACTCATATACTAGATGCTATTTGATTGTTTTAATTAACTTCTCTCTTGATTGGTAGCTCTGACAGTAACCAAAGCTATTAAGGGAACCCTTATTCCACGTGTTTGCTTTTTTCCTTTTATATTAATTCTGTCCTTATTCTTTCTACATTATATAATATCTTAAAATCTGTTAATAAATGTAGATCTAGATTAGGTACTTTGTGTAAAAACATGCAGAGAAGGCAAAAATATTAGGAGAACATTACCACAGATTCTCCTGTTCTAAAAATGTTTGTGGCTACAGAAAGTTTTCTTTAAATCTGATCATGATCTTGGTCAACTAAGAAAATAAGTATACACAATTGACTATAATAAAGTCAATGTAAGAAATATAAAAAATCAACCAATCATTTTGAGTGCAATGATTGATTATGGTCAAAAAACCCAAATGCTAAAATCTGCTCCCCTCCTTTTGGCAGAAAGAGGAGTTTTGGCATGGAATATTGTGCACATTATCAGATCATGTCATTTTGTACACTGGATAACATCAGATAATAACATCAGATGAATAATGTATAAGTCAAAATGTAAAATTTTATATTTGGCTTAAACAATTCAGTTTTGTTATTGAATGGTTAAATGATAATGTATGTTAAAGACATGAGATTTTTAGTGGACTTAACGATTAGGAGACTAAAATTTTATAGAATGACAGACAAAAATAAAACAAAACCCAAACATAAGGCAATCCTAGGCCAAATTAAGAAAGACATAATACCCAGAAAGAAAACAGTTATAGTGGTTCTGTACTCTGAATTGGTCTGACTGACACTGTATTTTTTATTCATTTAGTTGTACAAACCACATTTTAAGAAGGATATTCACAAGCTAGACAGAATGACTCAAAGAGTGAGGTGCCTAGAGAATTTGAAGAATAAGATGAGGATGAGTTCAAGACTTAGAATTCTTAACCTAGAAAAGAAATGTCTGATAGCAATATTGAAGATTTTGAAAATCATTTACATTAAAGAGAGTTCTATGACATCAAACTTCTATTTTACCCAATAAAGAAAAACTAGAATTAATGGTGGTGTGGGGGAGCAATGGGGGGGGGCAATACAGTAATGGGAATATTACAAAGAAATAAATTAGGGTTGATATAAGGAAACATTTCCTAAAAAATAGAAAATTCATAAGTGAAATGAGTTTCCATATTAGTTCCCCTTTCACTGTAAACTTTCTAGTAAATCCTGGGTATCCAAGGGAGATTTCAGGTAAGATAAACTATTCAGGAGAGAGAGATGAGAGGAAAAGAAAATTTCACCCTTGGGGGGTTAGTCAGTGAAAATATATAAAGTCATGAAATAGAGTATGTGAGAAAAGCAAGGAGCCTGGGTATCAAGAGTACATAGAGGAGAATGAGGGAATAAGACTAGAAATATAGGAGTGTGTCAAATTAGGAAGGGTTTTAAAACCTAAATGGATAATTTTATATTTCATTCTGGAGGCAAATGAGAATTATTCAAATTTATTGAACAAAAGACTTATAAAGGAATTATTTGATGGTAGAGTAGACAGAAAGCTATTTGGGAGAACATTGTGCTTTTGAGGGCAAGGACTTAGTTAACAGACATTCTATTTTGTCTTGGCTATTTTGAATGGACCTGCAGCTAATCAGTCACAATCACCTAGTGTTGCAACAATGGAATTAGATGATTGAAGATATTTTGCTTCATCCTAAAACCCCAGAGACAGGTAGCGTCAGAGACAAAGACAGAGATATAGAAAAAAAAGATGAGAGAGAGAGAGAGAGAGAGAGAGAGAGAGAGAGAGAGAGAGAGAGTAAAAAAAACATAAAAAGAGACAAAAAAAGAAAAAAACAAGACATCAACAGAGGCACAGATAGAGTCAGAGAGAACAAAAACAGAAGCAGAGAAAGAAAAAAGAGTGAGGGAGAGTGAGGGAGAGTGAGGGAGAGAGAGAGAGAGAGAGAGAGAGAGAGAGAGAGAGAGAGAGAGAGAGAGAGAGAGAGTCCTAATTATCCTATTTAATGTGGCCATGTAGTAAGGCTAACCCTAGTCTAATGTGATGTTTTCATAGTTATCCTATCTATGGATGACTTTACTCCTTTCTTTTCAATTTAGTAATTTTCTTCCCATGCATGATATTTTGGATCAAGTGTCAGAGTATCAAATTCTGTGATTCTTTCTTTGAGAAAGTGATAAGAACTAATCAACTTAGAGTTGCACTGTGGGGAAAAAGGTCATTTGAAATGATCTAGGATATATAGTCTTTCTTCTTACATTATATGGGAAAGGGGGAGCAAAATCTGAGTTTATATCAGCTATATTCCCATTAGTCAAGGATTTGGACTTGCCTTTCCTGGGCTACAACCCAGAAGCATCTGTCTGTTCCCAAAGAGCCTATAAGAATTAGACTGAAAACTTCTTTTGATCAAAGATTGAAATCTCTTTAGTGACACTATTCTTTCTGTCTCTATCCATCCTGAAAGATTGAATCTTCCCAATAAAATAGCAATAGGAGGCTTTTTTGTATAATACATTTCATTCATAAAAAAGGAAATTAAAATCTAGCCACTCCAAAATTTTGATTTCTTTTGCTTTTTAATCTCACACTTCAAAGTAGGAAAAGGATGGGAAACAAATCTCCTTCTTTGCTTTACTGTACCTTTCCCATTCTGGTCTGATCTGACTCAGGTATTTTTGAAATGTGAAGATTCTGAACCTCTGAAGTGGGAAAATCACCTTTCCTTTGCCAAGCAATTGAAAGTTCTTTCTTGGATGGTGGAACATTTTGAATCTTTTAATTTTTTTAAAGTACTGGCTATTGCTTAATCATTAATGAAAGTATAATGAAAATTTCAACTTTAGAACAGAATCACAATGAAAGAGTTTTAGTTCTCTGAATGTGATCTTTGTGCAGTCTTTTCAATAAATATCACTTTTTAACAAGAGATATACACTGGTACACTTAATCCCTTATTAGACTCAGTATTTTCAGAGTGTTTTTGTAGCAAGGGATTACTAATCATTTATTACATGCCATTGAGTTTTGTCACCATTATAATCCTCATTTCACCAATGGCAAAGGTCAACAAACAATTCAGTGGAGAGCAAGGATTGAATATAAGACTTGAGGAAGTTTTTCCTGGTTCATTGGCTCATACTGCTTCCACTGTCCTTGTTAAATCTGTTTCCTGAACCATAACGAGAAAGGAAGGGGGAAGAGGTCAGAGTTCAAGGAGGATGGGAATATAATTGATAATCAGTTCCTCTAATAATATGTTTTGTTTGCTCTTATTGATTTATGGTTTCAATATATATCATTGGCATCAATCTTATAATAGTTATTAATGAGTACATGTGTTTCCAACATTAATGAAGGAACTAGAGAGAAACTAAGGGCAGGGAGGATTATGTATGAAAGAGGTAGAAATCTCTTCAAATTTTTGGGATCAAGAAAAATGATGTGAAATGCTTTATCTTTTGGAATAACCCCCTCAGTCAGAGGTTGTAAACTTATGAGACTGGTTTTTCTCCACTACTAATTAAAAACAAAGACAAAGTAAACAAAACCCCAAAAAGGAATTAGTTTTTTTTTTTTGACCTGGCTCTTTGTTGTCCCATTTGTAAAAAGAAGACAGAAATATTTGAACTATGTATTTTAAATAATCATTTTGAGCAAAGTGCTTTGAAACAGTGATGTACTATATCAAGGGAAGTTATTAGTGTTAATAATTGAGGCAGTATGGAATAAAGAATGAGCACTGGGCTTAGTGTCAGGATGATTGACTCGTGTTGCAATAGGGATATTAACTCTGTGACCCTAGACAAATCAATAGTCCTCTACCAATCTAAGTAAATATTATTTTAATATATAAAATGTAATTGCAATAATGATTACCTTGTCTATATACAAGTGGGTTATCTTTCTTTTTTGGAAATTTTTTTAAAAATTATTTTTTTATTTTTTGAGTCCATTAATTTTTTATTTTTTCCAATTACATGTTATGAAAGTTTTTCAACATTCATCTACTTACATATATATATGTATGTGTATATATATATATATATATATATATATATATATATATATATATGTTACATATTTTTCTACTCCCTCCCTTCCTCCACTTCCTCTCAATGGTGAACAGAATGGCAAGTTTTATCTGTGCATTTGTGTTTAGCATGTTTACATATTATTCATTTTGTGTAAATTAGGGAATTAGCACTAACATAAAAGAAAGAAAACCGTGGGATAAGGAGGAAAAATATAAGAGAAGTTTTAAAAAAGTGAAAATAATATCCATTCAGATTCTGTAGTTGGGTTTTTTTTTTTTGTCTTCTTCCCCCCACCCTAGATGTGGATAGTGTGGTCCATAATAGGTCTCCCAGGGTTGTCCTGGATCTCTGAACTGGTGGGAGTTGCTGTATCCATTATAGTTGTTCTACTCACAATGTTATTGTTAATGTATACAACGTTCTCTTGGTTCTACACATTTTGCTCAGCATCAGCTCATGTAATTTGTTTCATGCTTCTCTATAGTCTGACAATTCATGATTTCCTATAGAGCATAATACTCCATAATTTCAAATATCATAACTTGTTCAAACATTTCCCAATTGATGATCATCCCCTCAATTTGCAATTCTTTACTGCTATCAAAAGAACTTTTTGAACATGTAGAACTTTTCTCATTTTTTATGATTTCTTTTAGATATAGGCCTAGTGTTGGTATTACAGGGTCAAAGGGCATGTATGATCAGTGTTAATGCTCCTTGGGCAGAGTTCTATATTTCTCTACAGGATGGTTGGATTAATTCATAACTCTACCAGTAGTGCATTAATGTCACTCCTTCAGAATTTCCTGACACTCTTAGGGAGCTTGTGAGTATCTTGTCTTTGCTACTGACTCAGGCCCTCACCAATTGTGCTCCCCAAATTTAGTGTACCCCACTTCCATTTAACCACTTAAGAGATTAGCTTTTACAGAGGAAATGCTTCAACTGTATACCAAGAACCAATATACAAACATCTCCCCCTAAAATATGTGGACATAAGTCAAACCACATAATTCTACACACATACCTCTTTTCTGGGGAAAGGAGGGAGATTAGGTTCCCAGTTTCTATATCACATTATCCCACCAAGTTTCATTTCCAAAGCCTGCTTTGGGTTTGAGTCTCAAGCACTCCAATTTCTTAGGCTTTCCCTGATGCTCTAGCAACAGCATCAGCTTGGAATTCTGTCTCTAAAAGTTGCAAGGAAAGAAGGGCAGAAGGAAGGAAGGAAGCAAAGAAGAAAGAAAAATAGGAGGGAAGGAAATTTTCCTGGAAATTGAAAAGCAAAAATAATATGAATAAGAACTTCTTTTTTACATTTTCTGGACAAAATTGTCTTTTGAGTTTTATAAATAATGGTAACAAATTATGATAAGAGTAACATAAAATAGAATTTCTGATTATCTCCATTCATGGAGGTAAATTTTGCTGGGACAGATTTTATAATTCTCAAAGTCCTTACTGATTTCCCTAAATAGTCTTCTGGAGGAATAAAAGTGGATAAAAATTATTTTATCCTAAATGAATAAATTCCAAGAGATAGATGATGACAATATGAAAATGACTTAAAAATCTAAATTCTTTCCTTTGAATTTACTTTCAATAGTTATAATAGCGTTTATTAACACTTAAGTTAAAAATAAAACAAAAGCCCTCCAACATACATCATCCCATTTGAGACTTCCAGCAATTTTTTCAGGCAGTTGCTTTCCAAACTAAAGCTCAGAGAAGTTAAGTGACATGCTCATGCTCACATAGCTAAGCAAATTTTAGAAGGATTCAAAACCAAATCTTGATTCTAGATTCAGCATCCTATCTATGAGGCCGTAAAATAATTTATGAAGAAAATATTTACTAAATTTTTACAATTGGCCAAAAAATGTGATAAAAAGGCAAAAATAAAGCAGTCTTTTCTCTTAAAAGCTGGCATTTATTTTTGTCAGTGATGGGGAACAACTTTTTTGTATTGAATAAATACAAAAATAAATACAAATTCAATTTAAGATAGTTTATACTTATACTTTTAATTTTTTTTAGATTTTTTTCAAGGCAATGGGGTTAAGTGGCTTGCCCAAGGCCACACGACTCACTTTTAATGTTTTTATATATTTTTATATTCTAGAGTTTAGAGAGAGATAGTACTAATAATTAAGGGGATTAGAAAAGGCTGATGGATATGGTAATGATTGTGCTGTCTTGAAGAAAGTACAGGATTCTATGAGGCATTAATAAACAGGAAGCAGTAAAGTCAAGTGAGAGGGATGATCAGTGCAAAGCATATATATATATATATATATATATATATGTATATATATATATATATATACATATATATATATATATATAGTGTGTGTGTGTGTCTGTGTGTGTTTGTGTGTTTGTGTGTGTATGTGTGTGTGAAGAGGAATAATATAAGATCAGAAGAAGAGACTGAGTCCAGTCTGTGAAGTATTTTACTTAGGGGTCAAACAAAAGGTATCTATATTTCCTTGAAATAAAAGGAAACTAATTTTTTTAATTAAAGATTTTATTTATTTTGACTTTTACAATTTCTCCCAATCTCACTTCCCTCCCCCCACCCCCCCACAGAAAGCAATTTATCAGTCTTTACATTGTTTCCATGTTGTACATTGATCCAAATTGAATGTGATGAGAGAGAAATCAAATCCTTAAGGAAGAAACAGTTTAAGAGATAACAAGAGAAGACAATAAGATAGCAGTTTTTTTTTCTAATTTAAAGGTAATAGTCTTTGAACTTTGTTCAAACTCCATGGTTCTTTACTGGATACAGATGGTATTCTCCATTGCAGACAGCCTCAAATTGTCCCTGATTATTGCACTGATAGAATGAGCGAGTCCATCAGGGTTGATCATCACCCCCATGTTGCTGTTTGGGTGTACAGTGTTTTTCTGGTTCTGGTCATCTCACTCAGCATCAGTTCATGCAAATCCTTCCAGGCTTCCCTGAATTTACATCCCTCCTGGTTTCTAATAGAACAATAGTGTTCCATGACATACATATACCACAATTTGCTAAACCATTCATCAATTGAAGGGCATTCACTTAATTTCCAATTCTTTGCCACCACAAACAGGGCTGCTATGAATATCTTTGTACAAGTGATGGTTTACCCTTTTCCAAAAATCTCTTCAGAGTGTAGACCCAGTAGTGGTATTCCTGGAACAGAGTATGCATATTTATGTTGCCCTTTGGGCGTAGTTCCAAATTTCTCTCCAGAAGGGTTGCATGAGTTCAAAGCTCCACCAACAATGTAATAGTGTCCCAGATTTCCCACAACCCTCTCAACAATGATTATTATACTTTCTGGTCATATTGGCCAGTCTGACAGGTATGAGGTGGTACCTCAGAGAAGCTTTAATTTGCATTTCTTTAATAAGTAATGATTTAGAGCAATTTTTCATATGACTATGGATTGCTTTGATTTCCTCATCTGTAAATTGCCTTTGTATATCCTTTGACCATTTGTCAACTAGGGAATGGCTTTTTTTTTTAAAAATATGACTCAGTTCTCTGTATATTTTAGAAATGAGTCTTTTGTCAGAAACATTAGTTGTAACATTTGTTTCCCAGTTTACTACATTTCTTTTCATCGTGGTTGCAGTGGTTTTATCTATGCAAATGGTTTTTTTTTAATTTAATGTAATTGAAATCATCTGGTTTGTCTTAGTGATGTTCTCCATCTCTTCCTTAGTCATAAACTGCTCCCCTTTCCATAGATCTGACAGATAAACTAGTCCTTGATCTTCTAAATTTCTTATTGTATTGTTTTTTATGTCTAAATCCTCTACCCATTTCGATCTTATCTTGGAATAGGGTGTGAGGTGTTGGTCTAATCTGTTTTTTTCCATACTAACTTCCAATTTTCCCAGCAGGTTTTTTATCAAAGAGAGAGTTTTTATCCCAATAGCTGGACTCTTTCGGTTTATCAAACAGCAGATTACTATAATCATTTCCTGCTATTGCACCTAGTCTATTCCATTGGTCCACCACTCTCTTTCTTAGCCAATACCAGACAGTTTTTATGACTGATGCTTTATAATATAATTTTAGATTGGGTAGGGCTAAGCCCCCAAAGGAAACTAAATTTTACTAAATAGGGGAATGGTATGTTCAGATCTGAAGGTTAGGAAAAATTCCAGTGGAAACTTTGTGGAAAATAGATGGGAAAGGAAACAGAAATTGTTACAATTCTCCAAAAAGTTGAATGAGTTGTGAGAAGAGAACCCTGGTGAGAGATTATTGTAGAGATAGAAATGGGAAGATTTGAAAACTTACTGGATGTCTCTCACCTTCAAAGGTTTATAAATGTTGACTGCTATGATTTCCATATTGAGAAAATGGAGTGAGTAGTACGTTCACTTGAGGAAAGCACTTTTAATACACTGAAGTTGTAAATAAGTATGAATTATTATTATATAACATTTGTAAAAGAAGGTATTATTTTCAAAACTCACTGAATTACCTCATTCTTCACAACCTGTAAGAGTTCTTTGTTAGCTAGTGGTGATGGTACCTCTGTCAACCTTGGGGTTTTTAGATACAACAGAAATAGAATAATGCATTGACTGCATCATTAATGTCTAAAAGATCAAAGCTTTTTCTCTGTCATATGCAAATATATAAACCCCACCATTGTGATTAGTGAAGAAAGTTGGTGATTAATATCAATCAAAAAATATTCATCATGTGTTTACCATGTGCCAAGCACATTGCATGCAATTGCAAAAAATAAATAAATAAAAAACAATCTTTCCCTTTAAAGAACTTACATTTTGGGGCAGCTAGGTGGCTGCATATAAAGATAAAGCACTGACCCTGGAGTCAGGAGGACCTGAGTTCAGATTTGGCCTCAGACACTTAATAATTACTTAGCTGAGTGACCTTGGGCAAGTCACTTAACCCATTGCCTTGCAAATACCACAAAAAATAGAACTTACATTCTAACGGGGAGCCTATATATATACATATATATATATGTATATATATATATATATATACTGTTTATACATATATATTTACATGTATATACACACATGTGCTTGCATTTATACTTATATGTGTAAATTTAAGTTGATATTCCAAGATATAGTATATTAGCAGTATTTAAGAAATGAACTTAGAGAAGTATAAGAAAAATTCCTGAGGTAAATTAGGAAATGTTGAAAGAGTTGACAAGTTCACCTAATTATCCCTTAGCCAAAGAATATTGGAAGAGCATTGATAAGCAAGCACCAAGAATGAACCACTGAGTCCTTGGATGGACCCATTGCCTTTAATCCCTTCACTGAAATATGAAATGTCTGAGAAGAAAAAGACAGAATGAAAAAGAGTTTGGCAAAAACATGGCATCTTTGATATAATCATAACATCCTGACAAAGTAAACCATTTCTATTAATGCTCCTCTAGCTCCAAGGAAAAAAAAGGACTTAGGACAATGATAAACATATACTAGCTATAACCACAACCAAATATAGAAGAATATTTGAAATGTGTTTTCAAATAAAAACTGAGGGGCTTTCCAAAACATAAGTGTAGGGAGAAACCATATTTTATCAGAAAACATTTTCCCCACATTTCTC
Source organism: Macrotis lagotis (assembly GCF_037893015.1). Lineage (NCBI taxonomy): Eukaryota > Metazoa > Chordata > Mammalia > Peramelemorphia > Peramelidae > Macrotis > Macrotis lagotis. The sequence goes on from NC_133666.1 coordinate 583,567,288, forward strand.
TTCCTGGTCACATAATACCATTGAAGTAAATCATTAAACCATGCTGAATAGATGCAGAACAAATCTCTAATGGATTTCCACCACTGCATAACAACCTTTTTTTTTTATTATTAATACTGACTCCTTATTACACTTTCCAAAGTGACTATTTCAAACCTTTTTCTCTCTCTGAAAGTTTCCAAATCCCTCAACCTATCTCTGTGGATGATTTTGTCACCCACTTAACTAAGAATTTATGGTCTCTTTTATTTCTCTTTCTCAGTACTTCAAAGAATCTCTGTATTTTGACACCTTTTCTTTCCTTGTCCTATTTCTTTACAAAGCTAAATCATTCTTCTTTATTGTTTTCCATTTTCTTGCTTTCTCAGTGATTTTGATGCACTAAATATGCTCATTTTATTTATCATCAATCTTTTTCTTGCTATTGACTCCTTTACCTTTGCCAACAAAGGCATTGATGTATATTAAAACAACTTGTTTTAATTCTGTTGTTTTCCCTTATTATCGTCCTGTCTTTTCCCTTAATTGCCAATCTTCTAGGGAAAAAAGTTTTTATACACTCTCTCTCTCTCTCTCTCTCTCTCTCTCACACACACACACACACACACACAAATACACATGCAAACACATTGGAACAAAATAAATACACACTGATTGGGAAGTTGATCAATAAACCAATTCATTAAAATGTAATGGGGTATTACTGCACAGGAAGACATGACAAATATGAACAACCTGTTGTAATTTGTATGAACACCTTCAAGTTCCAGTTAAAATCCTGCCTTCTACAGGATGCCTTTCTTAATAATCTTTGTACTTTTTTGTAAGGCAATGGGGTTAAGTGACTTTCCCAGGGTCAAACAACTTCGTAATTATTAAGTGTCCAAGGCTGCATTAGAACTCAGGTCTTCCTGACTGTAGGAGTGGTGCTCTATCCATTGTACCACCTATCTGCCCCTTTTCCTAATAATATTTAATTCAAGATGGGTGGGTGGTGCTAGTAGTGACACTAAACCTTCATATGAAACCTACTATATGTAAAATATATTATAAATTTTTGTTTATTTGATCTAACAATAGTCAAACATTGGTATTATTCTCATTTTACAACTGAGAAAACTGATGCAAACAGAGATTATGTGACTTGCCAAGGACCACACAACTAGCTAGTATCTGCACCCAGATTTGAATAGAGTTCTTCCTGACTTCCTACCTAGTGTTTTATCCACTATGCTACCTAACTTCATCAATCTAGTTCCTTCCTTCTGAGGTTATCTTAATTTTATTCTAATCTGACTTGTTAATATATGACTATGTTGCATGTTTTATCTACCATTAAAATATAAACTCCTTGTGAGCAGGAAATATCCTTATTCCTTTTCTTCTGTATCTCTCACACTTTCTCCAGTGTCTGAATCCAGTTCTGAGATGAGTAGAGTTAAGTGACTTGTTCAAAGTCATGCAGCCAGAAAGTGTCTGAGGGCAGAATTTAACTCAGAAAGATGAGTCTTTGTGACTCCAGTCCAATGCACCACCTGGCTGTATTTTACTACTTCTTCATCTCTATAACATTCTATTACATTTGGATCTTTTGTCATTCCTCAACCTGACTCTTTTTCATCTTTATATCTCTAATATCTATCACAATGTACACAGTAGAGTCTCTATAAATGTTTATTGAATTGAATTGAAATGGACAGAAAACCAAACATGAAAAATAAATGAGTCTGTTTCCATGAAGACTTTTCTTTGGGTCTCCTTTCAATGAATCTGGTTTATGAAGTAAACAATATATTCTTCAATGAAATGAAGAGTGGAAAGAAAACTTTAGTGATTTATTTATTAGATTAAGCTAGTCATATGATTTGTTATTATTACTGGTACTTTTGTTTCCCCCTTTTCTTGGTTTGGGGCCCCTAATTTCCTTGACTAGAAAAAAGTGGTATAAGGTCAGAAACTTGTGATAGAATCCTGGCATATTACTTCCTGCCCTCTGGGACTTGTACAATGTTCATTTTTTTTTCTACAGGAATTCTTTCATCCAATTTAACAAATATTTATTAAACCAGCTAAGAGGCATAGTTTGACTGGAACAAAAAACAAACCAATAAAAAAACAACACCTCTGCTTAAGTTGTTTAGAGATGCTAGCTCTTGGCTAGTTCTTGAGTCTTTGTTTTGTCTTGTTTAGGCTGCAAATAAAACTTGTCTTTATAGTTCTACCTTCCCTCCTCTCTCACTCCCTCTTACCTCATCTCACTTCCACTCGCCAGTCTGGTATTAATTTGCTTTGCCTTGCATTACTTTATCTGATACTCACTTCTGATTTGATCAGAACCCTCCAAAGCCACAAAATTAATTATGGTTCAACCCAAAGCCTTTCTTTGTATCTACTATACCTTTCAGTTCAACTGATAAGATAATAATTAACTAATCACAGTAGAAAGAACATAGGTTTTTGTCATCAGAAGACCTGGATTCAAATTCTGACCTCAGCCATTTAGTATCTTTCTGACTCTGTGAGACACTCTGTGTCTCTGCTTTGTGATCTGTAAAGTTTAGAGGTTTTACTAGATGACCTCTAATGAGTCATCTCTTACAAATCTCTGATACACAGAAGCAATCAATTATATTTTGAGCCCTTTCCTATCTAAAGACGATGATCCTACTAGGTACAAGGTACTGTGGAAGGTATGAAGGACACTCAATCATCCTTATATAGAAGGCTCTGCCTAGGGGAAACACATGGTAGAAGAACTCCCTAGGATTGAAGGCAGAGACCTGGTTGCTGGTCTGCTGGTTACCAGCTCTGAAAATATGGGTAAATAGGATCTCTTCAGGCCCTTATTTCCACATTTATAAAATTATGCGATTGATACCTTAAATCTCTAAATCTATCAATTCATTCAGCTATGGTTGGGTCCTCTCTTTGGGCTGGGCTCTTTGCTACATGCTGGCAATACAAAGCATAAAATATTCTTGGTCATTAAAAACCTTACATTCTAGTGGAAGAAAATAACATGTTCTATAAATTTTGCAATTATTTTCTATTTCTTTATTTGTAATTTTCCTCCCAGCAATATGCAAAAACAAGTTTCAACATTTACTTCCAAAACCTTCTGGTAAACCCTTAAGAAAAGGCAAAAGGGGAAAAATATCAGGAGTCTTCAGAGAAAGAGAAGTCCATGTACTGAGTCTTGAAGAATGAATGGTGCCTCTTTTGTGAACATAGGGTTATGGGAGTGGGTGACCTGTAATTAGAAGGAATGATTTAATTGACTCCTTTTGAGACCCAGGGGGACCACCTCAAACAGTACATATATGTTTCCTCACCATGTCAGTTTTGTATTCTACAGTTTTTGATGATCTGATTCTAAGTCCTTTAGTAATTAATCATAGTAATAACTGTAATTTGCATAGTCCCTAGTTGTTTTGTTGTTGCTGTTGTTTCAGAATTGAAAAAATCATTTCAGAAACAAAGAACTTTGTGAAATAAGTACTGGAAGCAAAGTGGTTAGGGCATTGGTACCGGATAGAGGAAAGCTCATCTTTCTGACCTCATACCAAGTTTGCCTCAGTTTATCATCTTTGAAATGAACCAGAGAAGGAAATGTCAAACCACTCCAGTATCCCCAAATGGGATCACAAAGAGTCAGACAAGACTAGAACTATCAAACAGCAACTACAAGACCATGGGTATTATTAATAGCATTTTATCTATTAAGAAACTGGTGCTCGAAAAAGAGTTTGTGAGGACCAGGACAAAAGGGGGCAAAAGGGAATGGAGTAAAGAAGATAGAACATCCAAATACTGCAAAGGAAGAGCTCAAGGATTCAACATTATGGGCAGATCAATTCTTCCTCCAGAAGGGACCTGGCAAAGGCAAGAAGACAGAGGAATTCTTCCAGTTTGGAACTTTGCAATTTTCCAGGTTTGCTAAAAAGCTAAGGGTGAGGGAGTAGAGCTATTGGTGAAAATGAAGGTTTGGTTTTCCCCTCCAAAATAACTCATGTTAATTCAATATGAAAATATTATGTTTTAAAGTTAAGAGTAATATATGGCATGAGCTGCTCCATGCCAAATGAAAAAAAAGTGAATATTAAGCACATTGGTTTATCAAGCAGCCACCAGAGGGAGGCAGATGCATGTGTATCAATTTAGATTCATCTAAAATCTGTTCTTCCCTTGGGCCAGAGCCTGCCCTGGTCTAGCAGCATGAACTGAAGTTCTCTTGCCATGGAAACAGACCTAAACAAAGGGTAAATATGTCAACAATAGTCTTAGTTTAAATTATTCTCTAATTCCAGTGACTTGTGTTTTTGGATGCACGGAGGGTCACAGAACCCTCCGTGTGCAGGCTAGGGTCTCCCCTTGGCCTGTGAAGTCTGGGGAGCACAAGCCCTCCATTATTAATCCATGGCATCGCACCACATAGATGGGCTCAGACACTGGGATGCATTGTGAAGAGCTCTGCTTCAGGGAGAGAGAGCCTTCTTTTCCGTCCTCAGCTTGTCCTCAGTCTTTCCCAAGCCTCCCACCCCCAACCCTTCCTCAAAAGGAGCAGCTGGAATCATCTCATGTGGACAACTCATAAGACTCATAAGTCAGAGAGTACAATTAGCTCAGGCTAATAGAGTAGGATGGTCTCTAAGGTTAAGCACTTTTTGCTAAAGCTAATTTAATTTTCATCAGTTTGGGGGCTGAAATAGAGCCCAGAAAAGGATCAGTTACTTTGTGGTTTAAGGCTCAGTTCTGGAGGTGAGGGGACCCCCTTGACCTTTTAGGAACACTCATTATCTCTGACCTGTTTTATTTATTAAATAAATTGTACTCTCATTTGGAATCTGATAAAGACTGGCCAATACAATCAGAGCTTACAGTAAAATTGTCATGTGATAACTGATCAAGCAATGAGGCATAATTTAATACAGAATCTTAGAATATATGTTAGAGGGGATCTTGAATTATAATCCTATCTAACCTCATCATTTTGTTGATAAAGAATTAGTTTCAGAGAGGTGGAGCAATTTCCCTACGATCACATAACTGATAAGTCATAGAATTGGGAGCAGCTATAGGTAACAGGTCTCTTGATTCATATTTCAGTGATTGTTTTTATATCATACCATAGTGTTAGGTTGTTCAGACTAAATAGAAATTCTCCTGCCTTGGGACTCATCCAGGGACTACATAACATTGAGCAATATTCTAACTTCTCTTGGTCTTTCTTATTTTTCCCCCTATCAAAAATTAATAGTAGGGGTGGCTAGGTGGCACAGTGTATAAAGCACCGGCCCTGGAGTCAGGAGTACCTGGGTTCAAATCCGGTCTCAGACACTTAAAAATTACCTAGCTGTGTGGCCTTGGGCAAGCCACTTAACCCCAGTTGCCTTGCAAAAAAAAAATTAACAGTAAATAGAAATTTGCTTTTAAAGAAAAATATCCTGAAAAATCACTATTCAATATAGATTATTTTTTATCATAAGTAGGTAATATAAACAAATCACATTATGCCATAAGGACAAAACCAGGTCCATAAAATAAAGAAATCATTCTAAAAGGCTAAGATTAATCTTTAAACTTAGGTTAACTTTCATCATTTTCACTTTCAAGGAGTCAACATTGGAATTAGTCATTGTGTGTCAGATTATTTAGTTCATGGTGCAAGGAAAAGAATAGTTCTAAGTTGACACACTCTTATGGAAGAGAGAAAAACTCAACTCTTATAGGCAGTCAATTCTAGATGTCATATGACTAAAGACATATTATTTTTCCTTGGAATTTGTTAGCCTACATTGGTTCCTGGTTTAAGAGAAATGCTGCCTTGGTTGGAATTCCCCAAAGGATACTTCCAGGATAGTATCAATTGACCTATAAACCAGTTCATAAAACTCTTGGGTTCTCAATTACTGTTGCCCAAAAATGGTATCTATCTTAAAAACAGAAATTCTGGGAGAGTCAGTTTGACTAGAAAACATCACCATCATCATCATCATTATTATTATAATACTCAAAAAATTGCAAAGTACTTTCTAAATATTGTCTCATTATATCTCACAACCCTAAGAAATAGATACCATCATGATCCCTATTTTTCAAGTGAGAACATGGAGTCAGACAGAGATTAAGTGACTTATCCAAGGTCACATTAGTAATATCAATGTCAAAGACAGGATTTGAGTACAGGTTTTCATTACTCTAAACTCACCACCTAAACACTATGCCAGGATCTTAGACTCATAGTCTTCATGCCATAAAGGGGCCTTTCAACCACATCAAATTACAGATGAGGAAACTGAGGCCCAGAGAAGTTATGTGGCATGTTCAATGTCAAATAGTAAATTGAAAAGGAAAAATTGAAATCCATGTCCTCTGACTCTAAAGCTATGGTTATTCCTGCTGTGCTATTTTTGAGGGGTTGTTGCTCTCTAGGTGGTTCTTGCTTGTAATTCAGTTATATCTATATTTATTAATACTAACATCTGTCCTACTTCAAACACCTCCTCTATCTCCACTTGTTCAGCTGCAAGTTTTGACCAAATGGAAGGAGTGAATGGTGACTCCTGGGGGATGGGAAGAATATAAGAATATAACCTTGAAGTGGAGTTCACTAGAATTAGTATAGTGTTACTTATAATGGGGAGAGGGATTGGGGATATATAAAGGACACTCTTGGGGAGAAGTTGTGGCCGATTAGTGGCAATTAAAAATGGTAATAATGAGGCACCAATAGTACACATTCTTTTGCCAATCCATATCTCAAATTTGGTTAATTGTCCAGGGGAGGAAGTTATCAGAAAGCAACAATTCACTGGCATCCAGTTTCATGGATTTTTAATATTACATTTAATATTAAACATTCATGTAACTTCATTAAATTGACTTCTGTTCCTCTGTTCCTTGTTACTCTCAGCTATCCTTTAAACTAATTCCCTTCTGGACATAAGGAAAGGAAGGCTCAGGAAAGTTGTCACCTAGCCACATGGTTTCACAGTGGGTTGTCTCAGAACTGGGGAAGGGGCAGAAGAAAGAGAAAAGAAAACAGCATGTGTTAAGGGCCTACTCATTGCCAGCTACTGTTCTAACACTTCACAAATATTATCTAAATTGATCCTCACAGTGATCAATTTTCATGCAAAGGGTATGGGGCATGGAAGTGCCGTGCTTTTGTCAAGTATGATAGGCAGTTTGGATATTTATTCTATGTGTTTTTTATGAGAGTTTTACTTTTTTTTTCTATTGTTCAATTTTTAAAGGGATATAGGAGGGAGAGATAGAATGGATATTTGCTGATAAAAAAATAAAATTAAGTTTGGGGAAAAATAAAATTCCAAAGGTGCCTTCTTTTTTTGGAGAGGAACTACATGCCTGAGAAAATCCCTATCAGATTTATATCAATATCACTCTATATCACATGGTTATAAATATTTAGAATCAAATCAACTTTATTTAACAAACATTCATTAACATCAAGTATGTGCTAGACATTACACTAGGGATTTAAATATAAAAATGAAACAGTCCCTGGCTTCAAAGAGCTTACATTTATTTGGGGAGTAATATATATATGCATATATATATTAATATATGTATAAATAAAATATGAAGCATATACAAAATATTTTCAAGGATGAGGAGCACAAAGAACAAGGCAATTTAGGAAAGTCCTTATGTAGCAAGTGCCACATGAGCCTTGAAGGAAGCCAGAGATTCCAAGATGTGTAGGTGAGGAAGGGGAACATTCCAGTACAGAGGGACAGTCTGTGCTCAGAGGTGGGAGGTGTGTCTGCTTGCCTGGAACATAGAGTGCAAGTGCAAGTAGGTATATATACATACACACACACACACACACACACACACACACACACACACACATATATATATATATATGTACATACAGGTTATTGCTATCCATTGGAGTCTTTACTCATTTCCCTGTGTGCCTCCCTTGTCTAATTTTTTGGGAGTAGATGCTGAATTGTTTAAAACTTCCTTAGTATTCCTTGATCATATCTGGACAATACAATACCTCATCAAAGGCTACTACTCAGTGTACTACACTCAGTAATTCTGAGTGATAGGACATAGTGGATAAGACTGGACAAGATGTGAGAAAGAAATGAATTCTTATTTTTCATCTGACCTCCTAGTCTTTCCTTTTGTTTTTTGTTTTTTGTTTTGCAAGGCAATGGGGTTAAGTGACTTGCTGAAGGTAACACAGCTAGGTAATTATTAAATAACTGAGTCTGGATTTGAACTCAGGTTGTCTTGACTCCAGGGTCAGTGCTCTATCCACTGCCCCCTTCATTGTCATTTGACTCAAACTCATATGATGATGGCTTCCCAATATTTTTGACCAGAAGGAGATACTAACATTTTTATGGAACTTTTAAAGCCTTGGTCACTCCAGGGACCAATGGATCTCACAGTGGGCAAATGGCCAGGAGCCTGGCCACCTGGTGTCAGTCAGAAAATAATATGGGGTGGCAGAAATCATCCTACAAGTTGCGTTTTGCCCACTCCTTCTGTGCCCTATGAATATGCACTATGAATAATACAGAAATTCCAGCCTCTGGCCTTCTGCATGGATGGATTCCTCCTATGGAATGCAGACTGTTATGAAATATCTAGTTCCAGAAGATGGACACCCCAGTACTTGTGCCAAGGTGTGGGACAAAGAAAGCAATTTGCTCGGCTGAAACGACAGCCAGAATGGCATTGCAAAGCATAGCCTGGCACGCCCATCCTCTTTCCTTGTGTATTTGTTCTCATGGCAAGGCAGATTTCACATAGAGTAGGGATTGGTAGCAAGAATCTTTCTCAATCCATCAGCAGCTGGGGAATGGCTTACAGTAAATTAATGGAACCATGTGCCTAGGTTCAATGTGCTCTAGGTTACCTACAACTCCACAGAGGGGCACCCTTTGTGGTCACCTATAACTCTAACAGAGGTTGTTTTGCTTGTGTCAACTTTCTGGAGCATTCATTCCATCTTCTGGGTCTGAATGAAAATGGAAAAGAATCATGAAACAATGCTAAAGATGGTCTACTTCAAATTTGTTTGAAGCAATCTCAATTGAGTCTCTTTTAAACAAGATAATCCTTTTGTTTATCCTCAATTAATTCACTATTTTCCTCACCACAAAATCTTTTTCCTATTTTTTCACCCCTTTAAACTTTGCATATTCCCTCCTTCCCACTCCCCTTTTTTGCTGAGTCTTATCTCATATTTCACTGAAAAAACTGAGGTCTTTCATTTAGAACTCTCTCCTCCCGCCTCATCTCACATCATTCAGATGCCTTCCATTAGTATTTCTTTCATCACTTTTGTTTCATGTGAAGAGATGACTAACTGCACAACCCCCTTCTATTCCAGTTTCTCCATTATATTACCTTTTCTGTCTTCTATACTCTCTATCTACTGGCTGTTTCTCTATTGCCTACAAATAAGCCCATGTCTTTCTCACCCTCAAAGATATCTAGTTCAGTATATCCTCACTAGCCATCATTCTATATCTCCTCTTTAAAGTTTACCCCTAGAGAAAGTTATCTACAATAGGCATCACAATATCCTTTTCTTACCCTCTGACTCCATCATTCAACTGAAACTGCTCTCTACAAGTTACTAATGGTTGCTTAATGGCCAAATTTAATGGTCTTTTGTCAGTCTCCATCTTTCTTGTACTCTCTGCAGCCTTTGAAACTGTTCATCATCCTCTTCTTGATATTCTCATTTCTCTAGATTTTCATGATATTGCTTTCTCCAAGTTTTCCTAGTGATCTGTTCCTTTTCAGATTCTCTTACTGAATTTTCATCCAGATCATCTTGTTAACTGCAGGTTTTCCCCAAAGCTCTGTCCTGGGCCTGTGTCTCTTCTCTCACTTTGTTATTTCATTTAAAATTCTATTAGCATCTCTTTGCAGATGAATCTTAGGTCACTTTGTCTATCCCTAATCTTTCTACCTTCAGTCTCTCATTTACAACTATCTTTAACTTCATCAGTGTCTTTCATAAACCATTGTCTCCAAAAGAGCTATAAATGGTGAAAGGAACCACTTTTGTTGCAGGTGCCAGCATCCAGGAGAGAACATTTTTCCTTCCAAAGGAAAAGACCATAATCCTTATGACCTGAGTCTTGGATCCTTACTATTCTGTTGTATTTAGTGTGAGCTTCTTCTTGTCACCACCGCAAGGATCCCATCGTTCTCATTTTCTCCTTTCCTTTCCCTCATCAATGCTTAAGTTGAGTGCTCTAGGGAACAGATAGACCTTTTTCTCATTGTGCCCATACCCTTGGTCAGATTGATTTTTGCACTTCTCCTTTGCCTCAAACCGTTTTTCTCTTAGGTCAAGGAAGTGTTGATTAGTGCTCTAGCCTCGGCAATTTTAGAGACACTATATTGTACTGGGCAGGACAGAAGACTTTGGTCAGGAGCTAGGTTTAAATTCTAATTCAGACATTGGCTGCTCGATCTTGGAAAGGTGACTAAATCATTTTCCTCATCTATAGTTTCCTCATCTACCAATAAGGGAGCTAATCTCAATGTTCTCTAAGATCCCTTCTGGTTCTGAATCTATGATGCTAGGATTCTGTGAAGTAAAAAGGCATAGAACAGTATGAGCCCCCGTATTATTTGCTGACTTTGGACACTATATTAATTGCAGCATGAGGTCACATTAACTTTTGGTTTTTGGCCATTCCATCTGTTGATTCATTTTGAGTTTACACTGTGATGTAACCTCCACATATCTCTCATAAGAAAGTTGAATAGTCGTGATTTCCCTATCTAATAATTGCGCAAGTGATTTTTTTAACCTAGGCTCAGCACAATCCATTTACCCCACCCCCCTTTCTTTTGAGGAGGACGCATCTGGTTCTTTCTACATCCTTGGTTTAGAGAGTGCATTTATTTTAGAAATCCTCTCATATAAAATCACCCAATCAGATTTTAGTTATGTTCATTTTCATCAAATCCATCAAAACTGAAATTTTCTATTAGAGACTTTTTCAGAAAAAAACTTGTCATTTGATTCTAACAATTTGATTGTTTGGTATTTGGTTGATTGAGTAGAAAGAAATTTCTAGACATGCAATTTCCCTCTTAAGAAATCAATGAGCAAATTGTTGCCTGTCTTCACTGGGAATGGGAGAAATACTGGCATTTATTCCATTTTTAATTTCATCTAGAACAGATGCTTTTAGTCTATGTGAATTATATAATAAGGAAAGCCTTTGGCATAGAATTGAATATGTGTGTGTGTGTGTGTGTGTGTGTGTGTGTGTGTGTGTGTGTGTGTGTGTGTGTGTAAGAGAGAAAACAACATGTTTTTCAATCTCTTTTCTAAATTCCATAATGCATCTTTCCCCAATCTCCCTATCAACACATTTTTATCTAATCACTGTTTATACAGTAAGGAATATTAGACATTTGTCAGACAAAAAGTGATAAGTTCAGAAGGAAGTAATCATTTATTAAGCCTACAAGTGCCAGTCACAGAACTAAACATTTGACAAAATTTCATTTGATTCTCACAACAACTCTGGGGGATAGGTCCTATTATTATCCCCAACATTTAAAGATGAAGAAACTGAGACTAGAGAAATTAGGTGATTTGCCCAGGGTTAAAGAGCTAATAGCATTTCAAGGCAGGATTTCAAATTCAAGCTTTCTGATTCAAGGTCCAATACTTTATCCACTGCACTACTTAGCTACCTTTGTTTGTAAATATATATCTTTTCATTGGTACAAAGAGGCTGCTCTGTGAGATGGATGTACAACTAAATAAAGATCTGGATTTCATCATTGTGGGAAAGTCCCAACATGGGAATCCCTCTAATACTGTACATTGTCTTATGTTATATAGTAACTTGTTTAGGACATATTTGTAGATAGAGTATGATGGAGTAGCCTTGGGCACATAAAGATTAAGTAGCTTGTCTTTGATTACAATACCAGTATAAATCAGAATGTGAACTGAGGTCGTCCTGACTCCTAAGCTAGTATTCTATCTCTCATGCCACATTGCCTCTATGAGAAAGAGAGATAGATGGAGAGATAGAGATAGAGATAGGGAGAGTTTGAAGCACAGAGAGACAGAGGCTGAGGCAGAGACAGACAAAGAGAAAGAGACATACACAGACAAAAAGAATCAAGAGGCATAGAAGAAGAGAGACAGAAATCAGGAGAGAGAAACTGAGTTGAATAATATACTCCTCAAATTAGATTAGATAGCTAGGTGCCACAATAGATAGAGAATCAAGTCTGGAGAGAGGAAAAACTCAGATTCTTGAGTTCAAATCTAGTGGACAAGTCACATATTCCTGTTTGCTTCAGTTTCATCATCTGTAAAATAAGTTGGAGAAGTAAATGGCAAATCACTCCAAAATGGCAAGTCACATACTCCTATTTGTCTCGGTTTCATCGTTTATAAAATGTTGGAGAAGTAAATGACAAACATCTTTGTCAAGAAAACCCCAAATGGAGTCATGAAGTGTCAGACACTGAAAAATAACTGAACATTAACAACATAGCATCAATCACCATATTTCCCCATGTAAAAGATGCACCTTGATTTTTGGGCCCCAAATTTGAAAAAAAAAAAGTATTACTTAAAGTTATTGGATTCAAGTTCTATTCAACAAAAAATTCATACAACTCCACCTCATTGTCAAAATTCCCATCCATTAGCTCATCCTTATCTGGGTTTGATGATGAATCACTGCCTTAGGAGAGATTGACTGTTCTGTCTGTGCTTGGGTCTGGGGTTGACCACAAACTATCCCTGGGAAAGACTGGTGGGTTGACACGTATTTGGTTCATTCTGTTTTATGAACCTGAAGCACCAGTTGTGTCCGCCTTTGAAATCAGTCATTTCTTTTTCACCAACAATTCTTCTTTTCTCCTGCTGAACCATCTTTGTAGATGGGAATTCCACTTGACCTTTGCTCTTCAATCCATCTCTTCAACTCCCTTCTTCTACCATGGCGTTTTCAGTCTGGTTTCTTCTTCCCATAGCCATTCTCAGATTGTTTTTTCAGTTGGAGGAGGACCAAACTTAGGTTCAGCAGCATGATTTCCATTCCCTTTTTCAAACTGAATCACTTAAACTTGAATTCAGCATAGTATATAATATTTTCTGGGTTATTTCTGGGAAGAACATGGCAAAACATATCCTAATATGCCAGTAACAAAAGCAAACAATGAGTGCAAAGACAACAAGTGGGAAAAAAGTGGGAAAAACAAGTAAAAAAAAATGTATAACCACTATATAAGACATTCCCAGGTTTTAGACTCTGATTTTTTTGAAAGAGAGTGTGTCTTATACATGGGTAAATTTGATACTATTGCAGCAGCACATTAGATTCTAATATGCTTTCTGGGACATGGGGAATGCTTTTATTTCTTGCTACTAGAGGGGATGAAGCTAGTGGATCATTTCAGCTCAGGGATTCTGAGCTTTAAGTTGATCAAGCATCTATAGAAAGTCCAATGTCAATGTGGTTTGATTAAGACCAGGTGGCCCCCAGATGTCCAAAGGAGGAATGAACCTACCCATGTCAGAAACAAAGCTCCTGTGCCAATTTGTAGTATAACTGGATCCAAGAGAAGCAGTTGTATTTTCAACCTGAGTGAGATAGGGAAATCCAGTCATAAAATGTTAATTAATTAATTGATTAATAATAATAATAACAACAACAATAATAATAATAATAAACCTTCTGGGGGAGATAGTTTGCATTTTGATAATGTCACAGACTTCTTTTTTGACTTTAAAGTTTTTTTTTTTTACTTTGATTTACATAGCATAAAGATACTTGGGTTTCAGAGACAGAGGGAATATGGTACAGTACCTAGAGAAACTAGAACTAGATAGAACTATGTTCAAACACTTTCTCTGATTTATACAACCCAGGGCTGTATGACCCTGTGCAAGTCACCAAACATCTCAGTCTCTAGACAATTCTCCCAGATTGTAAACTGTCTCAAAAGTGACAACTTGAACAGATAGAGAAAAGTGCCTTAGAGAGAGGTATCTATATCAATGAGCCAACAAAAATGATTTCATTCCCTAGTGCATATTTCAAGAAATCTAGCAAGGGTTTAAAGTTTGAAGAAAAGAAGTATACCCTCGACTTTTCTATATTGTAAAAATGCAATGGAGTCTTTTAGTTAGAGAAGATGAATAGCATTTTTTTCAAGGGATTTGTTTATATATCCTTTAATTTCCTTTATTTTCCTTCATTTCAATAGCACAAGGAGTTGAGATTTCCTCAGTAAGATGCTGAGTGCTTCAGGGATTCAGCTGAAAAATTGGTTTATAAGAGGGGTTCAATAAATGTTTATTGAATGAAATTCAACTATCTAGACTTTGGTGACTCTTCCAGCTCTGAACTTAGTAGGTGTGTGTGTGTGTGTGTGTGTGTGTGTGTGTGTGTACTACATACTTAATAGATTGAATTGAGTCCCAGGCTTAATCAACTCCCCCCCCCCACTTTTAAAACATATAGCTAAGAAAGAAAATACAGTAAGAACAACATAGTATTAATAAAGTATTGATCTTCTATAGAGAAAGGAACCAGACTGAACAAAATTGAGCAACTGAGGAAAAAAATGTTGTATTTAAAAATTCTTCTTTCTGTATTTAGTCATATAGACTCCAATCTACTACATGATCATCTAGAGCATACCACTAAGTATGGCAATGACTGTAACTTAGTCCCAGTGTGCTGACATATGACTAGGAGAGGCTTATGGTTCTTCTTCATTGAGGTCTTGCTACCCATTACTTGTATGTGGCCACAGTCTTTGATTATCCCATTATTATTGTGCCTTTTACCTGGGACCTACTTTCTCCAGTGTCAGTTTCTTAGTTGCCACTTCCTTTTCCCACTAAGTTGTTAATGCTGATGATCAGAGGTCTTCAATTGTGCCCCAAGGGGTATGCATTGTACTCTTGGGTAAATCTACAGACTACAGACTACACAGCAGCACTTGACTAGGGCAAACTTTATGCTGTAAAATCTTCCCTTTCCGGGGGCTCCAATCACATTTTCCTCACTCCCTATAATAGCTAATTATCTCTTTTTGACTTTGTTTTAGAGAACATATCTTAGAAAGTTACAAAAAAAAATTTCAAAATTTTACTCTGATTCCCAGTGCCCTATGCCCTTCACTTTATCCATTATTATGACTTTCTGGAAGACATGTTTATAATATCTGCCAGGTTGCACAGTGGATAGAGCACTGGCTTTGGAATCAGGAAGATGAGAGAGCAAAGGGGAATGTATAAATTTTCTTTAAAAACATTATTTTTGGGCAGAGCCAAGATGGCAGCATGAAGGCAGCATTTCCAGGGAACTCCTTCCCCCCAAAACTCCAAAAGCCATCAAATTATGACTCTAGCCAAAATTTAGAGGGGTAGAACCCACTGAAAGACTGAGTGATACACTTTCCCAGTCCAATATAACTTAGAAGCTCCACGGGAAAGGTGTGTTTCACCAGGGCCTGGAGTTGGAAAAAACCCCAGCCACAGCGCAGCCTAGCCCAGTCCAGTCCAGGGATCACTGGGAACAGCTTGAAGGGTTGGTGAGAGAACTATGCTACACTAGAATGAGTGTGGAGTGAGGAGCACC
Organism: Macrotis lagotis; assembly: GCF_037893015.1. Taxonomy (NCBI): domain Eukaryota; kingdom Metazoa; phylum Chordata; class Mammalia; order Peramelemorphia; family Peramelidae; genus Macrotis; species Macrotis lagotis. The sequence goes on from NC_133666.1 coordinate 583,582,923, forward strand.
AACCTCAGAACCTGCTGTGAGAATCGGGAGAAATCAGCCTGCACCTCCAGAGCACAGCCCACAGAGGTAAGGGGGTCAAAGGAGAATGCAGAAATCTCTCTGCTTTCCCTGGGGCAGGACTCTGCTATTTATCCACACTCAGATCCAGGTTGCAGCTTGGCCTTCCATATAGAAATTATAAATCCCTGTTTTTGAAATTGATGGTATATGTATATTTATAGAAATTACATTCCTTGGAGCTATTTTTTCATTAAATTCAAATCAATTACCCGGACATTTACCAGCTAATTTTCTATGATAAGTTGATAAGTACCAACCCAAGGAGACCACTATATCAATATGACCACTGAGTATCAGATCACACAATGCTTCATTTCCTATTTAGCTTTCCACCTTGGTCACTTTACTATCTGACCTGCAAATACCACTTTCTTTCCCCCATTGCCTTTTAGGGTTTTTTTTTTACTTTTTATAAGTTTCAATAATCAAATCAACATATTACCTTTGTTTCTGGAAAAGGCATATCAATAATTGGCCAAATCCTGTTATTTTTCAAACTCTTTCTCAGGTACCATATTCATAAACATATCACTTTCATTATTAGAAGGCAAAACTCTTGGAGTTCAGGGATTATCTTATTTTTATCATATTCCTGAGAATTAATCCATTAGCTAAAACACGGCAAATTCATAATAAATACATTTTCATTCATTTCCTTCCTGTTGGATTTAATCCCTGTACTACACAATTGCAGATGCAATTCTGCTAACCTTCCCGAAATGAGAGTCAACCAGGTTAAATTATTTTATAATGTTTAAGAAAATGAAGAAGGATCTAGACAACTTATGAATGGTGCCCGTGTTTGTTAGAATGAATCTACAAAGAGGTCAAGGATTGCCAACGCAATAGAGCTGGAGGAGAGAGAATAAAAACAGTAGAAACCCTCCCATCCCAAAGCTGTCCAAATAAGACCTTCAAGAAAAGTTTTGGAGACTAGAGAAAAATGAAGAAAATATTTCCTGGAAGCATGATGTAGACTACATAAATATAATGATGCTAAACTCAGCACAAAAACTCATGAGTTTTTCTTCTCTCTTTCCTACTATGCACAAAGATTCTAACACTAATGGATGCCTCAAATGCTCATAGAGTTTTCCAATAAATACATGGACTTTGTTTTCTATCTGAACTACTTTTGAATAAAATGAGTATTCCCACATTTTCGCCACATCCTATCTGTGCTGCTTTCCCTTTTTAAAATACTGGATGAACTCATTTTACTCTTTGTCCAAAGCTCCAGCATTCAGGTGGGTCTAGAAATTAGGGATGCTGCCAAAACAAGAGTGTTCTCAGAATATCCAAAGCCATCTGAGACTTGAATGAGCTAAGAAACACTGAAGAATAGCACTACAAAAAAAGATTTTTTAAAAATATCCTGTTTGTAAAGACTTGGACTTAAGAAACACAGGGACTAATTTGAAGATTCTTTTGAAAATACAGGGGAAAGAGAACTATTTAGCTTGTTCAAAATACTCTAACCCCTTATAGGAAATAAGATATAGAAAAATACTATTTGACATTTGTTTTTGACTAGAACTTGTTAATTAGCTGATGTCTGAGAACTGAAGGACAAAAGTTAGATGGATTCTAAGACACTCTTCAGTATTAACTTTTACCTGAAAAGGAATTTCATATCTCCATTTCTAGAAAGTACTCATACTGCTTCAGTTTGAAGAGATCACAGAATTACCCAGTTTTATAAATGAATTGGACCTGAGCAGTCATCAAGTCCAACTCTTTATATACCAAGAATCTCTAGTGCAATTATTAATTAATCATTCAATTAAATCATTCAATTAAACAAGCTATTTGCATGACACTGTCTAGAGCTCTAGAAGTAGAAAGACAAAAATGACCAATAGTCCATTCTCTCAAGAAGCTTACATTTTTATTGGTGAGTGGGGAAGTGGAATACCATATATGCAGATAAGTCAATATAAAATTTTTGTAAAGTAAATGTTATTTTTGTGATGTATGTATGTGGATGTGTGTTAATGTATGTACTAATAGCTTTAAGGGATAAGAAAAGGTGTCATGTAAGAGAAAGGACTCTAGATAAACATTAAAAAGAGCTAGAAATACTCCCAGGTGGAATTTAGGAAACTGAACATTCCAGAAATAAGGGACCATCTATGCAAAGGGAATGAGGTAGGAAATGGAAATGTGTGTATGTGAAATAATAAATGGTCTAATATGGTTGTAATGGGGAGTAAATAAGGTAAAGAAACCTGATCTCTCTCTGGAATAGCAAGTTGAAGTCTGATGTTTAAGAGCTTTAAATATTAAAAGATGGGATTTCAAATATGATCCAATAGACAATGGAGCTATGGAAGCTTACTGAGCAGAGGAAAGACATATTTCTTGCTTTTAGGAATATCAGATCAGTAAGTATATAGATAATAGATTTAAGATTGACATCTTCTGGGACCCTAAAGTACCAGACATATTTGAGTTTTTCCTCAAAATGTGTAATTACAAAATAAAGAAATAAAATATTTAAAAGTCATAAATAACTAAACATGAATATATTTTGAAAAACATTTTAACATTTAAAAGTCAAGGAGGTATATTATTTAATTATTTTATAAATACAACATTTTCTATCATTTCATTTTCTATTTTAGTTCTAAAAATTGACAAACATGACTGGAGTCAACAAAATGAGATCATTATTTGACAATTCTTTGCTGTTTTCTTTCTTCATCCTTTTGAATGTTGTGAAGGATATATTTTCGTTTTTTAGCACTACCTAATAATCCTATAGTTGCTAATCATCTCTTCTTCAGTGTTCTTGAAGAGAGGATCCATGTTACTGAGTTAGGCAAGGATGAGGACAGAGAATGATCTACCAATTTGGTCCCATTCTTCCCAGTGAATTACTAGGATTCCGAACTCCCATATTCCATCTGATTCATATTACCTCGGGCAATCTATCTGCCTGAGTGATTACTTCCTAATCTAAAATTAGATTCCCTCTAAAGTTCCTTTCAGTTCCAAATCTGTAATTGGATTATTCTAGGATTCTAAATCCTTTGACATAAAAGAGAAAATTGCCCTCCATAGGCTCATATAGGCAATCCAGAATTGGTAATCCCAGATACCTTAACGATCATTTTTTGCCAACCCTTTCATCTTCCTGATAAACTTTAGAATGAGGTGAGGTAAATCCTCAAATGTTACACAAAGTGTCAGAAACAGGATGGACACATTCTTATTCATTTCATTAATCTTAAAATTCCCAGTACACATAGCGACCCCTTATGCCTAATAAAAGTTGTGACCTTGGGTAGGGAAATATCGATCTATACAATTCCTCCATTACAATGGTTGAAAGATGTTCTATGACCTCTTGAGTGAACAGTGACATTTTCAAGTGACATTTTAAAGTTGAATCTGAGTTCTTTGAATCTATGCTCTAAACAATATTGCAGACACTCAGGTCAATTTGGGGTCATGAGTACATGGTGGTTCATGGGTTTTGGTTTGTGGTCTACAAAGTAGGTTTCTCACAGGTAAGCTTCTCTTACTAACCCAAAAGTAAAAAAGTCATATTCTTACTCTCAGTTGTGCCTTTTATACAAAAATAGAATTCTTTATTTAAATAAACAACAAAACATAAATATACACAAGTTATGTGTGTGTATATATATATTTTTTTCAAATATGTAATTTAGCAAATTTATAGAAGCACAAACACCTAAGTAACTTTAGGCAATTTTTAGCCCAATTCTTATTAATCTATCACCTCTCCAGGTTTTCCAAAAATTTTTACAGAATGAACTAACCTTTAGTCTTACTTGGCTTGTCTGGGTTTCAGTATGACTCAGGTCTTGTCTAGCAATAAAAAATACTATAACAGCAGAACACTTTCAGTTAACTAACTGTGACATTCTGGGTAAGTTTTCTTTCTGTTTGACATCTAAAACTATTCATAATCTATCCCTTTCCTACTTATCCAGGCATCTTACAACTTATTTCATTTTACAATCTAGTAACACCAAGTTTTATCTATAATGGATCTCCCATTCATCCTACATATTTGTCATTTGTCCATAATGGTTTGTATGTTGTCTCCTTTGTTGTAGTGTGAGTTCCTTGAGGGAAAGGGTTATTTTTATTTTACTTTATGTTTACAGGACTCAGCATAATGTTTGACTTGGCTCATGTTAATTGCTTAATAAATGTATTTTGCTTTGAATTGAATTGTTGACTTGGTCAAGTTTGTTTCCTTATCTGTAAAATGGGAATAAAATCTGTAGTACCGTGGTTACTGGGCCATTGTTAGGCAAAAATAAGGAAATATATGTAAAGCTCTTCACAAACTAAGTATCAAACTATATAAATCTCAAATGCTATATTAATCATTATTGTAATTCATTTTAGAAGAAACATCATTTTTTCTTTCTAAAGAACAGCAAATTTTCATTTCCAAGACTTTTAATTATATCTTATTTGTTTCTAATTTTTTGTTCCAGCCTTAGTATAAGGATGGAAAATGTCATGAAGTCAACTGTTGGAAGATCTCTTTGTAAAAGGACTAGGAGAACATTGTACACATTAATGGCAACATAGTGCAATGATCAACTATGAAAGACAGCTCCACTCAGCATTTCAAGATCAAAGACTTATGATGGAAAATATCATCCACATTTGGGGGGGGGGGAAGCAAACTATGAAATCTGAATGAAGACCAGAGCACACTATTTTAATTTTTTAAAATTTGTTTTATGGTTTTTTCTTTCTCATGCTTTTTCCTTTTTGTTCTGATTCTTTTTTCACAGAATGATTAATTATGGAAATGTTTAATATGATTATACATGTATAACCCTTATCAAAGTATTTTTTGTCATGGGAAGGGAGGAGGAAAGAGAATGAGGAAGAAATTATGTAACTCAAATTCTTACAAAAATGTATGTTGAAAACAATCTTTACATGTAATTTGGAAAATATAATTTAAAAAAATTCAGAAAGAAGTTTCTTAGGCAGTTTACTGATCATAAACATCATCCTTTCCATATGCTATCTAGAAATTTTCACACATTGTTCTTATATTTGCTGAAAGTCAGAACCTTTTAGATTTCTATTACACAGGGATCTTTTGATATTGATGCCACATTTTAAAAGAACTATGAATTTCTTTTTCCCACAGAATATAATCTAAAAACATCTTTAAAGAAAACATAGCAATGTTTTAAGTAGAGATTAATAGTATTTAGCTATTCCCCAATGAACCAGTGCAGACAGTCTCCCTGTGAAATTTTGATATTCTAAGTATGGAGTATGGTGAGCCAATGACTATTTGCATATTTTAAGAGGATAAGAACCTACTGAGTCTGATACAATGAAGAAAGCAACATCACTGTTAAGTATTATAATTGTTTCAATGAAGATATGGATAAAATAAGATACAGGATTATAGTGCAGTAAGTATGTTCTAAGATTCTCTCAGATCCAAGTCAACTTGCCAGGTAGGGTTCTCTGGTAGCTTGAGGGTTTGGAGAGTATCCCTCATTAGCTTTTACAAGGAGATGTTTAATAAGAACAAAGTACAAGTGTTTCCACAATACCTCAGGGAGCATACTCTCCTACACTACTTTGTTCTCCTAGGAATTAGATCCAAAAATTATTTCTGCTCTTATATAGCATAAGTTCTAACAAATTATTATCTAGATATACCATGACTTCCAGATGAGCCTGAGTTATTGCTCTGAGTTGCCTCTAAAGATAGTTAAGGGGGTGGGGCAACTCCATCCTATATTTGAGTATCAGCAAATAAGCATAATGGCAACTTTTGTGTTCTATATACTTTTTAGTCAATTTGTGTGATGGTAAAAATGTATTCTGTTGGAATATTGTTGACAACAACTTTGTTTTTTGAGCTAACATCTTTCAATATTTCCTTGATGAATGTAAAATTTTGTACAGATGAGAAAATAAATATTTGCTATGCACACTCAATGGCCATCGTGGTACACCATTTTAGCAAATGGGTTAAAAACCAGGTTGATGGCAGTCAAAAAAAATCTCAAACTCATCAATGTGTTGGGGGAGGTCTACCTAAGCATGTGAAGGTTTCCTCTGGCAGAATTAGTGGATGAGAACAAATGTTCCAGTGGCCACAAGATGACTGCAGCAGGTGCTATAAAGTTCTTTGGTCAGACATCAAAAATACAGTTGTCTGAACTTTTGTCTTGCCACTGAACTTCAATGACACAGGAAGAAAGAATGAGGCTGATGACTTTTTACAACTATGTCTCACTCAAATTCAATTCACAAGCAAGTCAAGGCATTGCCCATTACAAAAACAAAGGATAAACAACAACAACTGATTAGAACCAGTTGCAGAATAATCACAAATACTTCATAATATATTCAAGTCACTTTTCTTACATGCTATCATTATTCTTCCCAAAGCAATCATCTTAGCTTTTCCAGGTAGAAAGACAGAACACCAGGTTCCTGTGTCAGATTTCCATTACAATACGATCACAGATCTAGAGATAGAAAATGATGCAAATGATCAATTTCTGCCATCCTTTTAGATAAGAATACAATCCCCAAAAGATGAAGTAATGTGGCCAAGATCTTGGAAAGATTATGTAGCACAGCCAGAAAAATTAAAGTCCTCTGACTTCAAATCCACTTCTCTTTCCTCATTAGGTCTTTAAGACACATCATCTTTATTAATTACACCACCATTATCTATACAATTCTTTTAAAGATTCAAAGTTATATTATCTATCTATCTATCTATCTATCTTTGACTTTCACAACAACCTTTTGATTTAGATTTTACTGTTTTTTCATATGAGGAAATGGAGGCTCAGAGGTATTATCACCCAGCTAATTGTATCAGAGAAAGGATTTGAACTCAGGTCTCCTTGACTCCAATTCTAGTACTTTGTTCACATAATTATGCAAAGAAATGATGCTGCAGGTCATTCTTTCTAAAGGTAGAAGTCACACCTGTTGATTTCTTTTGTTTATTCAGAACATGATGGCAAAACTAACCCTTACTTTTAAATAAAAATGTCTCAAGGTTTGATCATAAATATTTGATTTTTCATTGAATATTTTTGTGTTTCAAACATGTTTGAGACAGCAAGAAGAGAAGATTTGTAGGTGACAAGGTAATTTATATGTGCATAGTAAACAAATCAAATAAAATGACAATGTATAATCTGCAGCTGTCACTGGAAAATATTCATGCTTCAAAGAAATAGGTCATAAAATTTTATAGGTCCCTCCAGCATCAAATATAGTTCATAAAAAAAGATTCTCTTGCTGTTGTTTTTTGTTGCTAGAACAGAGCTTCTAATTTAGCCACTGTTCTTTGGTATTTCCAAAGAATGGTATTGTTAAAATTTGGGGGGTTCTCCCTCTAGCCACTGAGATCACAACCCCCTCCAACCCTTAGCAAAAGGTTTATTAACTTAGGGTCCATAAACTAATAAACTGTAATAATTATATTTCAGTAAAGTTGATTTCATTTGTCATCCTGTGCATTTTATTTTTTCATTTAAAATGTTATTGTGAAAAAAGAGTCCAAAAACTTCAACTCGGGCTGCCAAAAGGGTAGCTCATGACATTATATGCTGCATTATATGGTTTTTTTGGATCTACTGTCTAGTTGTGACATAGTGGGAAAGACACATCTTGGTGTCTCAAACTTCTCGTTTTAAAAATGAGAGCATGACATCTGCTAAGATTCTGTGAAGTTTTATATCCTCTGAAATATGAAATATACTTGAGCCATTTTCCAAACTTTAATAGCATCATAAATGCTGATTTTATATTAAATTAGAAGACCTAGGCTCAAACCTTTGTTTATTGCCATCTGTGTACTATCTTGGGGATATCATTTAACCTCTCTGACTCAGTATCCCCATATTTAAACAAGAGTTGTTTTTGTTTGTTTTTGTTTTTAGGGGTTTTTTTGCAAGGCAAACAGGGTTAAGTGGCTTGCCCAAGGCCACACAGCTAGGTAATTATTAAGTGTCTGAGACCGGATTTGAACCCAGGTACTCCTGACTCCAGGGCCGTTGCTTTATCCACTACGCCACCTAGCTGCCCCCAAGAATTGAATTCAGTGGACTCTAAGATTGATTCCATCTCTAAATTCTATTCATAAATTATTCTAGGGGAAAATAACAAGTACTGAATCCACATTTAGTTTGATTAGTCTTTGTTTGATATTTCATCACCAGGTCTGTCTATCACAAAACTTACCCTGCCGTGTTCCAGTTTTCAGAACCTTCCAGAGCAGATACACTCCAAAAGAGGCAAAGCTTTTGAGAATCCAGGGTCTCCAGCAGACCACAATGAGGCAACAGTATAAGACTTAGGGAGAGGGACCAAACTTGTGATTTAATTGTCATAGGAAACTTCCAGGTGAGGAAATTCCTTCTCTGAATGCAAATCAACATCTTCTCTTGAAATTCAGTCTTAGAGACTGTTCTTGAGCACTGAGAAGTTAATTTACTCACCTACAGTTACAGAGCCAATATATATATATATATATATATATATATATATATATATAAAATCAAACTCAAATCCATAATCTATTTTTTGAGGTCATCTGTTTATTCACTGCACATTCACATTGTCTTCAACATGAATCCATACACAAAAAAATCAAGCCATAACATTTGAGTTCACTGTCTATGCTAACAAATAGTGCCAATAACTATGACTATTCTATGATCTATGAATGCTGTAGGAATGGAAATAGTGTTGTAAGGAAAAGAATTTCTGGGAGAGCATCTTCTGCCACATGATTTGTCAATGTGGCAAATGCCATAATGGAGCTGGGAGTCATTCCCAGATGAAATTCATTTTGAGAAAAAAAAAAGATCCAGCAGGTAAAATTAATTAATACCAGCTAATATTTACATATTGCTTTCAGATAAGCAACTTAACATCTTATCTTATTTGAGGTAAGCATATAGTCTTTAAGCTGGAAACATTGAATTGGGGAAATGCATTGGTTTTCTTTACCAGTTAAAAACTTATTGGCTACTCAAAGCCTTTACTTATTTTCTTTACCTGAGATTACACTTATCTGTATGAATTTGATCCTTTGGATTAAAGCAAATCTGAACTGGCTATTTTCCCCAGCTATGGACATCCTTTGGATTTTCTCCTGCTATACAACTGTTTATGGCCTGTGTTGACCAACCCTTTGGCCTCAAATTACTTCAACTGAAACTTAGATTTTCACCACAAAAACCCATTATAATTTGCAGATGGTCCTGCCCATATAGAGTCACTAAACATTATCAAAGCCTGATCCATGAAGGGTGGAATAGTTGGTTCCACACCCCAGGACGATTTGGCATGATATTTGTAATTCTGACCATTCATTTATTTAATTAAAGTCTTACTTTCATGCCTCATTATGACCTGGAGGTCATCCTAAGGTGTAACAGATTATACCCACAGAGCTTATATATTGTTTACTCCATTTGAATAGGAGCTCCCTGGTATCAAGAAAAATGGTTTTGTCTCAATGTGTATCCTTTGTATGCTTGGAACAGTAAATGTTTGATAAGTACATGTTGACTCAACTTGATTTGAATAATAATAATTTTAATTATATACTTACCTTCTCTTGTTAAGATATTGCATATCATGATTAATATGGATCTATATTTAGCATGGTTAAATATGTATAGCCTATATTAGGTTGCTTTCTTCAGGGGGAGAGGGGAAGGAAGGAAGGGAGGGAGGGAAGGAGAAATATGTAAAAGTTAAAACATTGCAAAAGAATGATTGTTGAAAACTACCACTGCTTGTAGTTGGAAAGATAGATAAATAAAATATTTTTAGAAAGGTTCTTCATGTCAGAGGCATTCTATGCTAGACTTAAGACTTCGAATATTAAATAACAGAAAGGTAAACTCTAAAATTATTTAACATCTAGAACAAAAGAGAGTGGGCTAAGGCTGGGCAAGGAATGGTAGGGCAACCAAGGGGCACAGTGGAAAAAGTTTCTGGTTTGGAGCCAGGAAGACTCATCTCTCTGAGTTCAAATCTTCCCTCAGACACTTAGTAGCTGTGAAATCCTCAGTAAATTTGTCTCAAATATCCTAATCTGTAAAACAATAGAGTTGGACTAAATAATATCTGAAGTTTTATCTAATCCTACATCTATGATCCTATATTCTGGTAAACTAATAGTTATAATTCAATAGAAAAAAAACTAAATATTTGTTAAAAATCACAAAATTTATTGTTGTGAATTTTTTACTGCTTCATTAGTGTCTTAGTATTTTAATTATAAATTATATGTAAAATTAACTGGAGAAGGAAATGAAAAACATAGAGAAGGGTCCCTTGTGAACAGCAGTTGAACATGGATCAGTTGGACCTGAAAGTTGGCTATTCTGAAGGGACAGGCAATGGCCTCTGTTGCCCCCAGTCCATGGAAATGGAGTCAGGTTAACATTTCCAAATCTGGATTGGCAGACACATGCCTCAAGGCATCCAGTGCAGTAAAGTTTTTAATTCCAGGGGTGTCCTGGGGAGAATTTTCTTTTTTGTGAAGGACAGAGGACTAGCCTGGAATTGGTTCACCTGAGAGAGGGACTCACATCTTGTAAATGGTGGCATCTGGTGAGTTTGAGTTTTGGGAAGTGTACTAACAGAGCAGAGCAGCATAGATCTGAGAGTAGCAAGTTAACATTGTTAAAACTATTGCCAATTGCATCATACTTATGATTAACTCAAAGATGGGAAATCTTAGAGGGAGACCAACCTGATGATTAGTTCATCAAGAAAAAGGCTTAGATGCATTGAGTTGTCACATTCTATTGTCAGATATCACATGGGGTGCTTGTCTGTCATGGATGGTCTTCATGATACCTCACTGATATGGGAGGAAGAGAAACCAATTCAAAGTCAGAGTTTTACAGCAGTCAGCTTATGGTTTGGAATAGTTCTGTTAAAGATAAATGAGGGGGCAGCTAGATGGTGCAGCGGATAGAGCACTGGCCCTGGAGTCAGGACTACCTGAGTTCAAATCTGGCCTCAGACACTTAATAATAACCTAGCTGTGTGGTTTTGGGAAAGCCACTAAACTCCATTGCCTTGCAAAAACCATAAAAAAAAGACAAGTGAGAAGGATGACTTGCATAGCATACCCCTAACCAAAAAAAACATAATTGTGCAACTCATGCCACTAATTATTTGATTGGTTAGTGTGGTCCTCTTCAATACAGAAGTATGACTATTAGTGAGTACCAAGAAAACCTCAAATGCAGTCTTGAGAGTTGAATGCAAATGAGCAATAAAACCAACATCAAAAAGAACATAATAGGAACAATTTAATAATTTTTGTTTTTTGCTTCAACTATTTGCCCAAAGTATCCAATATAATTTGATTGGTACCAGACCTTCTGAAATCAATACTTGGAAAGAAAGGGCTCTGTATTTCAATTTTACCTTCTTGTCTTTGATAAATATGCTAATGATTAGTTGAAGGAGAAACATTTTATGGAGAAGGGGGAAATACAAAAGGCAGGAACTTGAAGTCAAAGGAATTGGATAGATAATAAGTCACCATATTCACAGGTCACAGTTTCTCACTCTGTCAAATGAAGGGATAGAAATTCATGATTTCTAATATCTAATTCTACTTTAAATATTATTAGTAGGGGATTCCTAAAGTCCCTTCCAGGTCTGAGCCTATGAAAATTATGATTGACCTTAAACAATGCTTTCCCAGGTTAATGTCTGAGGTGGGATTTCAACTCAATTCTTTCTTATTCCAGACCAGCATTCTATCATTGCATCACCGATTGATTCTAGAGGCCAAAAAGCCAAACTCTTTATTTTACAGATGAAGAAATTGAGTCATAGAGGGTTTAATTAATTTACCTAGGTTGACACAGATAAAAAGTTTCCAGGACAAGTTTCAAACTGATATTTTCCTATTCCAAGTTCATTACTCTATCCATTAAGTCATTCATTCCAATATGTGTATTGTTTTCTTCTGAATAGACTATAAATTCTTTGAGGGTATGCATTGCTTTCACTTTTGTTTTCTATCTTCAACTCTTGATCTTATGTCTGGCCCATAGTCAGTACTAAATAAATGCTGGGTTGATTGGTTCATCACTGAGCACATTGCACAGCATTGCTTTTAAAGCACAGACTTCATTAACAACTCTAGCAAATAGTAAATATTTTGAATCCAATTCATGGGCAAGGTATTCTCAGAAATGTCCCTTTGTAATGTACAGTTTATTTAGCAAGTGCTTCATGTACAACTTTTCTCATTTTTAAAAGGATAATAATATAAGATGAAATGTAATGAAAAACAATTCTTACATTTAGTAGAAACTTAATGGAGGCATATGAAATGAAACAGAATGTACTTCTTAGCAAAATGAATATGAAGGAAATTAAACAGAAAAGAAAACAATGGAAAGAAAGATTGTCTTCTTTTATTTGGCATAATCAAGACAAGGCAAAAAAATGATAAAATCATTTTTATCCTATTTCAAGGAGTAGCTAGAGATAAAAAAAAATCAAAGAGGAGGAACTTTCACTTTTCCTCCATTCTTCCAAAAAAGGAATACAGTTTTAGAAGCATGATAATGTAAGGGGGATATGCAGCCATCTAGGATTTAAAGAAAATAATGCTAAACTTTTAGTCCAATTCTAGGGCCAAGTTTTCTGGACACAAAGTGCCTCCACCCTCTGAATTAGAGGTAATAAATTTTACCTTTGAATCCTAGAATTTTGAGAGCAGTAAAGAACCTGAGGAATCATCTAAGTGCTCACTGATCATGGATCATTGAGTGAAACTCAAAGAGTACATGCATGGAATAAGCTAAGAAATTTCTCAAACTTTATTTTCAGAACTATCTTTTTACATGTTTTTGAAACATTTGATTCAGTATATTTATTTTTATTAATTTGATGATGAAAACCAATATTTATAAATTATTATCTGAAATATCTCTGAGGGACATCTGGTTTTTTTCTTTCAGCTATTTTGCCTGCTTCTGTTTGACAGAGGCTTATTTATCTCAGGTCTTGCTTTTTGCCCTCCACTAAGAATAAATTTTCTTTTCAGATGTTTCCATTTCCAGATGTGATATGAAGTAACTCAGTAAAACAAAAAAGTTGATTAGAGTCAGAAAACCTCAAACAGGACTTGTTTCTTTAGTCAAGTTCAGATTGATAGTGGGGATTTAAAAGATTTACTTCAAGACCTTCCTTTAAACATATACAATTTTATCTGTGAATTTTAACTGTTTGCTCAAATAGTCAGTTTTGAAGGTGCTTGTTTCTATAAGATAGTGAGGGAGGAGGAGGTGACATATTCAGTAAACAATGTTCTTTATGCTTTGTGTTAATTCTTCACTGCAAAACAATGGGATTGGACTAAATATTCTTCCTGTTCTAACATTCTGGGATTCTAAGTTACCATGAATGGTCTCAAGTAGTTTTCCATGTACAGGTGGCATCATTCATAAGCAGTACAATGTTCCAGGATATAAAGGCATTTTTATTGAAAATAATTTTTTGTCATCAATCTCCATAATTCTTTGCAGGTCAGCTGTTAATATCATAAAGCAAGCATTCAACTTTCATTTTGTAGTTCATTATCAATTTGCCTCTGATTCTAGATGGGAAGTGATAAAGCTATATACCATGAATGTCTATCTGTTTCTATATACATATACACATACATTTATATATGTGTATATGTATACTCTTACACATATACTATGCACACACACACACATAAAAACATGTATGATAATAATCATCATATATATTTTTTATTTACTTTTCCTTTCAGAAATAAGCATTTGGAAGAGGAGTGACTCACAAAGACTCAAGTGGTATCCATATCTAGGGATCCTGATATTGATTCTTAGTTCCATTCAAAGCCATAGTTCCCATTATTTATAAAGGGAAAAAAGTCAGTCAATAAAATATATCATTGATCAAAATACTGACATTAGAACAATAAGTGATATACGGCCCCCTTTCCCATTGGTGGCTAATTGTATTCTTTTAGGAGGAAATATTTAGCTCCATAGATGAAAGAAATATAATCTTCCTTTGTAGGAATGTAAACAATTTAAATCTATTGAATCCTTATGTTTTCCTTTCTCTTATTAAATGTTTATGCCTTTCCTGGATCTTGACATTAGAGATTACATATTTGGTTTAATTCTGGTCTTCTTGTGAAAGTTTGAAATCCTTCTATTGGATTGAATGACTTTTTTTCTCTTTGATGAATTATGTTTAGTTTTCCTGGATCATTGAATGAAATAAGTTACTTTTGGTGCTAACTCCTTTGCCATATAGAATATTATGTTTCATGACCATGAATCTTTTAATGTTGTGATTTCTAAGTCCTGTGTATTGCTGATTGTGGTTCCTTGATATTTGAATTATTCCTTTCTGGTCATTTGCAATATTTTTTCCTTGACTTAATAGTTCTGTAATTTGACAAAAATGCTCCTCAGGGTTTTTACTTTGGGGGGTCCCTTTCCTGAGGTTATAGGTGAATTCTTTCATTACCTATTTTGCACTTCGATTTCAGATTAGGATTTCAAGATCTCCTTGATGATTTCTGAAACATGTTGTTTAGGTCTTTCTTTTTATATGACTTTCAGGTAGTTCAATGATTCTGACATTGTCTCTCCTGGATCAGTTGTTTTTACAATGAGGTATATTACTTTTTCTTTTCTTTTTCTTTTCATTCTGTTGAACTCATTTGGTTGATTCTTGACATTCCATTTCTTCCCAGATGTCTTGTTCTTCTTTGAGAATGAAGGACAAACAACAAGGATATCTCATTGATTCATTAGCTACCAAATGCCCAATTTTTATTTTAATATGATGTTTTCCTCAATTAGCTTTTATACTTCCTTTTCAATTTGGCCATTCAAGTACATTCAATTGTACTTTTTTAAGGAGTTGTTTTCTTCAGTGGATTTTTGAATCTCCTTTTCCATTGAATTTTTAAGCATTTGATTCCTTTTTCCTGTTTTTTTTCTGTTTCCTGACTCATTTTTCAGAATTCTTTTGCATCACTCTCACCTTTTTTCCATTCTATTCTTCTACTTCTCACTTGTTTTTTCCATTTTTCTTCTATCTTATATGATTTTTAAGGTTTTTTTTTGTTTGGCTTGGTTTTTAGATCTAGTCCAGGAACTTTTTTCTGGATTTGAAAGCACATATCATTTTCCTTTGGGGTTTTGTCTATAGGTATTTCTGATATTGTTGACTTCTTCTGAATTTGTATCTTGATCTTCCCTGTCACCCTAAAGATGTTCTGTGATTGGATTATTTTGTTGCTCATGTTTTTAGCTTTTATCTTTCTTTTAAATTTGAGCTCTACTTCAGGGGAGCCTCAGCTTCTTGTGCCAGAGACCGCAGGCTCTGGTTGTTTGCCTGATGCTGCATTGGTATTGCCCTATGACCAGAGAGAATCCTCACATCTTGGGTGGTGCTAAGGGCTGACTGGAACTGCTGGAGGTCATAGGGGTCTGGAAGCTTAGCTTGTGCTAAAATGAGCTAGTAGTGAGTTTCATCATTTGTTGAGGTCAGTGACATGTTTCTACATTTCCCTGGAGATATACTGAAACACATGTTGATCTGACCACTGGTGGCTGTCTGTTTGCCCAGGGTTATGGGGAAGCACATGGAAGTTCTCAGAGCTGGAGTCTTCTAATTCCTCTGACTCTGCTGAGGCATGACGGAAGAGTTGGGCTGTAGGGTTGGAAGGAGATAACGTGTTGATATTTTCCTGCTCCATTGTACTACGATTCAGGATCTACTGCTGTCTTGTGAATACTTCCTGTCCTGGACTATGTTCCTCTTTTACCTGAATGAGACAGACCTTTCCTGCTAATCTTCCAAGTTTCTTGGGCTCAAAGGTTGTTTCACCCCTATCTTTTTGCTGATTCTGTTGCTTCAGTATTTGTTTTGGGGTACTATTTATGGTTGCTTTGAATTGAAGATGGGAGAGTTATAGTAATTTAATGCTTACTCTGCCATCTTGGCTCCTGGAAGTCTCTGTAAGATTTTTTTTTGATATTTTTTCATGAATTCTAAAAAAGGCAATATTGCCCTACTCCATTTAGGAAATAAGGAAGCCAGTGCTTAGAGACTTGCTCAGGATTTAATTTAGACTCTTAAAAAACCATTAGTTAGCAATACAAAGAGTTAAATCTATTTACTTCCATACATACATATAAACTGTATTGTTGTTTTGGGTTTTTTTTTGTATCACAAACACAAGTAACAGAAGAAACATAAAGGTCTTAGAATGGAATGCATTAATTTCATTAGGAACCAAACTGCAGACATATATGGTGATACATGTTACTGGTGTAGTTGAGACTGGTGTGAATTCAGGAATTCTGAGTTTCATTTGGTTAAATAGATTGGGTATCCACACTAAGTTGGCATTAATTTGATAAGCTCCATGAAGTTGGAAAGCCACCAGGTTGCCTAAGAGGACCTATTTAAAATTCTATCTCTGACACTCAATACTTATCTAACCGTGGACAAGTTATTTAACTACTTTGCCTCAGGTCCCAGATGTACTTTAAAGTCCCTTCCTGTTCTAGATCTATTACTAGGAATAGTATTGGGTCCATTAGTGAACCTTGCCCTTCCACCCAGGATGAGCTAGGGATCGAGATGTTATAAAAAGTGGAAAAGAAAGAAAAAGATAAGAAAACAAGGAAAAGAACAATATCAAACCTCTTTGATTTGGGTCCACACTTGCCTTATTATGGCCTCCATCATATACTAATAAATACTAGTGTGCTAGATTTGTATATTCTTAATACTGCCAACTTCTAAGACTTTTATTTTTTGTCAGTGTAGGTATCCCTTTCACAAATTCAAGTTTTGGACCTTTGGTAACTTAGATTCTCCTCAAACATGCTATGATCAAAACATCAATACCCTGTAACCAGGCTCTTGATCAACAAATCAACAAGTGTTTGTAGCAGCAAGATATTTGGTGTAATAGCAACAAGTACCTACCATGTGTCAAAGAAATGCCCTGAATTCAAGAAGTTTACAGCGTTGAGGCTCTTTGTAGTTGGCTTGCTCTTTACAGTCAGTTATGAGATTACACATCTAGTTAGAAGGGACCTCAGAAGACATCTGGTCTATTGCCTTTTCCCATTTTACAGGAAAGTTAAATAACTTCTCCAAGTAAATGTTACAGGTAAATTTTCAGATCAAGTCTTCTGAATATTTACAAAGCAGAGCCTTGGAAATCTGATCCAAACTCCAGTTGACTAATATCTCATTGAAAATGCCTTTTTGATAAACTAATTGATCATTTGGCATCTTTTCTGATTTACCATTTCCAAAATGGCTTTATATTAAGTTAATGAACTCCTCTCAAAAATTGTAAGTGAAAATAAAATGAAAGAATTATAGTCTTCTCTTTTCCTTAATTCATTTCCTTCATATTTCTTTTATGCTTCTCAGTTTGGGCACTGAGTCCTCTTTGGAAACATACCCAATTTTGCTTAATTTTAAAAATTAAATTTTCAACTTATCGCTATGATCAGATATACATCTGTCTCCCAATCATAGAATTCATTCTAGTATCCCTATGTCACCATTTATTAATAAAAACATCCCCCAAGTCTTCATATTTAGATCACAAAAGTATATTTTGTTTTTTTCACTCCAGTATTCAACAATTCATATTAGAACAAAAATTTGAGCAACAACTACCTGAGAAGTTTTAATTAAATCAACTTTTAGAATCTTTTCTTCTATCTAAAGAGAACTAATATACAGATTTGTGAATTGTCAAGTGAACTCAGTATTGAACTTCCCCATATGGCTTGTCAGTACCTTAAAGAGGTAGTACTTTGCACCAGACATCATCTTTCTGTTCTGAAATCTTAAGGGAACCATAAATGCAAGAAACTTCCATGTTTTTTGCAACCTTGCTCATTCATTCATCTCTGTCAGTGACATCGGGAATTGAAAATCAATCAGATTTGCCTTGTCTCTCCATATGAAATACATGACCTCTTAGGGATTATGAAGTGATCCAGTTGGAAAGGATAATGAAACTCTAATATAATCTGAGAGTCAGATGTGGTGTCTTTTCCTGAAAATATGATCAGCTCTCTTTATCTCCTTCCTCCTGTTAAAACCTCAAAATCCTCTCATCTACCACTCCAATGCCCAATTTAGGGATGTTTCTAATTCTTCTAGAGATTCATTTACATCTTTGTTTTTCTAGTGTGAAAATTTTAATAAAATACTTTAATATTATCCTAGCAGGAAACATGTGACCTAATCTGAAAGAGCAACCTCATCTTTAACAAACTACCAATTGGCAAACAATGTTTTCTGCTCACTTATCTGTTTTATCATATTGTAGGTTTTCCATATTCAATAATTCTATAAATGTGACTTCAAAACATCCAGGAAGAGACAGTGATGTCCAAGAACATAAGGGATTCTTCCTGTTTGAACATTTGTCTTTCAAACAGCAATTATTGAATTTAGACTATTGATAAATTAACAAAAATTGTTTCAGGCAAATTTGTGCCTAAAATAAATTATTCGATATTAACATTTTTTTCCTTTGAAATTGGTAATTACATTCTTAATCCTCTTCATTTTACACTCATTTTACCCAAATCAGGTATCTCATTAAGCATCTTCACTTGTGGTAAATAAAATGTCCCTATGATAAAGTTTAGTGAATTTTAACATGATTGACTAGTTTGACTTTTTATGGAAATCTTCAAGTCCCCCCACCCTGAAAATTTCAGTTATGAACTAAGACATTCAGCATAATCTGGAGGCAGAGGAATGGAACAGCTGTCATCTTGATGTCCCTTTCATTTATGGTTCTACAACTTGATGGTGATTACCAATATAATAGCTATCACCAAGTGCAAGAAAACATTTCATTTTTATTTTAACTTGAATGTATTGTTGACAAGGTTGAATAAAAATTATGTTTTTAAGCCCAAGTAATTAATGGTCCATTTTCAGAGTTTCATCAGTCATGATATTTTCATAAGTCCCATAAAACCCTATGAGTTAACATGCAAGCAGTCTTTATTAAACCTTTAATGGTCAATTATTTATCTCTATAATGTCTTCATTCAAAATGTTTGCATAGAGCATTCAGACATTTATTAGTCACTTGTCTACCATTATACAAATTTATGGAACCATTTAATGGAGTACCCTGGTTAGTTGTAAGAGAAAGCACTATAGTTCCAAAACTATTCTGTTTGTAATGCTCATCCCATACTATTCATTAGAGAACCAAAATTATTCAAGAAATTTTAAACAAACAACTATAAAGCTTCTCTGAAAAAAAAGCTCTGTTTCCAAAATGAGAAAATATCATTTGCAGAAAAACAATAGCCATATGAGGATTGGTTGAAGGAATTTGAGAGATCTGGGGATGGTTAAGAGCAGACTGAAGGGGAGATGTTAGGGAAATGAAAAACTGTCTTATTTCAGGAGCTACCAGCTAGAAGAGGGTTTAGGTTATAGGCAGAATAATACACATTTTTGAACATAGTCAAGATGTGAATTTATTTTAACTGCATACATCAATAACATATATATATATATACATATATATATATATATATGGCTTTTCTTGTTCAATCGAGGAGGTAAAAGTTCGATGGATAAGAATACATGCTTGTTAATAAAAATAACTTAATTCTTTTTTTAAAAAAAAAGATGAAAACTTGTTTTTCTTGGCTTTGAGATAAGAAAGTTTTTTAAAAATTATTCCAAAATACCATGGCCTAGGTCAGAGGAGTCATTAACTTCTCCTCATTGGAGATGTTCAAATAGAGGAAGAAAGACCCCTTATTGGTGTTCTATTCTTTCAAGTATGTTATAATAGGGATTTATTTTAGAGTGTCAGTTAAGACTATATGATTTCTGCTGTCCTTTTAAATTTAGAGTTTCTGTCATTTTTGTAAAATCCACTTATACAAATTGTTCTAGCCACAAGTAGGACCTCAGTTCTGGTGATGATCAGAGGTCTGCTTTCTATAAATCCAGTTTTGAAAACATAATTTATGAATCTATTCCTTATTCTGTTCCAGTCTAATGTGTGCCCGCAGCATCCTTAAGCTTAAGACTTTTGTATGTAGTTTTGTTTTCCTTTCTAAGAGTTGTTATAGAAATGATATAATTGTTCGTGAATCTATTCATTGAAGGAAAAAATAATTTAATCACAATTCCACCACCCCTTTCTATTACTTTGATCACCACCCAGGAATGAGCTAGAGTAGATTTCTCTAGAGATGATTTATTTAAAAAGGAGGACTGGTTAGCACTTTGTGTATATATTCCGGGGAGTGTCTGTGTCTTTTGTCCTGCAAGAAGGAAGTTGGAAAAGTTGTGCTTTATTAGATTATATTAGTTCTATTAAAAAATTTTATATGCAATGACAAAAACAACAAGGACAAAGACAAATTCAGTCTTGCCTCTGTCCTTACTATCAATTCACAGCCTAAGGTCAAGATATTAAGTCGATGGTTGTAACTGATGGGAATGACATAAAATTTGGATAGAAATTTACCCTTTAGTTATTCAATACATAACCCTTCACCTTCAGACTGCTTCCATCATCTTTAAGAAGGAAAGATAAGGGGGCGGCTAGGTGGCACAATGGATAGAGCACTGGCCCTGGAATCAGGAGTACCTGAGTTCAAATCCAGCCTCAGACACTAAATAATCACATAGCTATGTGGCCTTGGGCAAGCCACTTAACCCTGTTTGCCTTGCAAAAACCTAAAAATAAAAAAGGCAAGGTAAAGCGTAGTCTCTCATTTCTCTGCTGTGCCCATTAATCATGAGCTATAAAGTAGGTTAACACAGAATAGACAAAAGAAGAGTCTACTTAGAAGATTAATTAAATATTCAAATAGATTCCTCATAAGCTGACTACAATCTTCTCTGCTGAGTACAAGATCCTAAGGTACTTTGTAACAAAGTCAACCTGGTTCTTAAACAATTAAATCTTTTTGGAACAGTTCCAAACCATACTATGTCTAATTCTACTCCATAGAAACTGGTATATTGAGGCTCCAGTGAATATCCCTTGTAGCCTATTTAGTTAATTCTGTAAGATTGTAACCCACATGGGGGGCCAGACTAATATGGAACTTAGTAGTTGCTATTTAATGGAGGGCTGCTGATTGAGTGAATTAAATGTCTTGAAAATCCCATAAAAATAAATGATTCATAAATCCTACAGATGTAATAAATGTAAGAAAGCTTCCAAATAACATGTGACCTTTATATATGCTAGAGAGAAACCTTATGAGTATAATCAACTAAGGAGAGCCTTAGGTTAGAATACATTTTTATTCATAAGAAAAATTCTACTGAAGAGGTCTTATATCTATAATAAGTGATGAATAGCTATTATCAATGCTTACTTATTGCCTGTATAGTAAAATACAAAATGCTCAGTTTGGAAATGAAAGGCCCTCCCATTATGTCCTATTCTTACATTTTGGCACTTATTTCATATTACTTTAATTTAACACAACCTATTTTGCAAAGAGATTGACAATTACTCTTCTGTAAATACTTCTTGTTTCTAGGATACTTCATGTGTAGTCCCATATGCCTCCAATGCTCCCCTTCTTCACCTCCACTTTTTAGAATTCTGGTCTTCTGTAAGAATCAGCTCATATCTTGATGATACTTGTCAACCCCCCCCCACTCTAAATTATATATGAAAATGTGTATCCTTCAGTAGAAGACAAGTTGCTTTAGGTCAGGTACTATTTCCATTTTTCATCTTTGTATTCCCAGAAACTACCTTGCACATATTAGATAATTAAAAGTAATTATTGAATTGGAAAAAAAACTGCTTTCTGACTTAAAATCTTTTTTTTTCATTATTATCCTCTGAGGAGGATGTTCTGGGTTCATTTATCTGCAACCGTGTTTTGATTGATTTAGTGTCCTGATATTCCCATAGCATCAAAAGGATAACTTTTTCCAGAGACCATAGATAGCCCAGGATGACAATTTACAGAATTCCTGTTTTTACTCAAGAGTTAAGCATACTCTCCTGTTCTTAATTTAAATTTTGAAACAGGCTTTCTCTTTTGGGATGTTGAGTACTACATGTCTTTTAAGGTTACAGAAGAAAATCTCCAATCTTTTCAAGCTAGTATATACCAAACTATCCATATGAATGCTGTACTAACATCTGGAATGCTAACATTTTTTTTAGGGATCTTTAACTAAGAGGGACATAGAAATGATTTTCCACAATCATTTTTGGCAAGCATTACTCTTCCATTAATCAGGGAAAAAATATCACTCCACTTTCTTGGAATAATGTTGAGAGCTTCGTTCAGTTAGGGTCTCAGTGCAAGATATAGGTACCAACTCTTGGCTATCACTCACTTGAATTTGTGAAGAAAAAAAAGGAAGAGAAGTTGGAAAAGAGAAGGGGGATAGTGTTATCGACACATGGTGAAACCAATTAAATGACTTAGTGGTCAGGATCCAGACTTAAGTAGAGAAACATGTTACAGGGACCAAGGTTCAGATTTTGTTAATAGAAGCAATAAATTGTGGAGAGACACTGATGACTTAGAACAGCAGTTCTTCAAAACGTGGCTATCTTGATGCTCAATCAGCAAGCAATTACTAAGGAATCAATTAATCAATCAATCAAAAACCATATACCATGCTTGGGTCAATTATTGGATTAAACATTAAGGATACAAAGGAAGATAAAAACACTTGTTATCTTTTCCCCAAATCCATGTAAAAACAATTTTACCTTCTTTTTTTTTTACAGTTTCAAATTCCAAATTCTCTCCCACTGTCCTACGTTTACTCTGTGCCTGAGAGAGCAAGTAATTTGATAAAGGTAATAAACATACAGTCATGCAGAACATATTTCCATACTAGTCATGTTTTTCTGAAAGCATCCTCCTCATTTGGAACTATCCCCAAAAGGTAATAAAACTTTGATTCAGCATACTCTTTGATTCAGCAATACCACTACTAGGTCCATATCCCAAAGAGATCATAAATAGGTAGAAGGACATGTACAAAAATATTTATAACAGCACTTTTTGTTGGGGGGATGCCCTTCAATTGGGAAATGGTTGAAAAGTTGAGACAGATGAATATATGGACTGGAACAATGGAGTACTATTGGTTTATAAGATTTCAGAAAAACCTGGAAAAACTTAGCATGAACTTATTCTGAGTGAAGTGATCAGAACTAGTATAACATTATCTACAGTTATAACAACATTGTATGCTGATCAACTTTGATAGACTTAGCTCTTCTCAGCAATATCAAAGTCAGTTATAAAAGACTCATCATGGAAAAATGTCATCCACATCTAGAGAAAACACTTTGGAGTCTGAATGCAGATCAAAGCATACTATTTTCATTTTTTTAAGTGTTTTGTTTCTCTTTCTCATGGCTTTCCTGTTTGTTTTGATTATTCTTTCAAAAATGACAAATATGGGTCAGCTAGGTGGCATAGTGGATAAAGAACCAGCCCTGGAGTCAGGAGTACCTGGGTTCAAATCCAGTCTCAGACACTTAATAGTTACCTAGCTGTGTGGCCTTGGGCAAGCCACTTAACCCCATTTGCCTTGCAAAAACCTAAAAAAATGACACATATGCTTATGATTTTCCATGTATAATCTATATCAGATTGCTTGTTAGCTTGAAGAAGAGGAACAGAAAGGAGGGAGGGAAAATTTTTATAATAATGAATGTTGAAAACTATCTCTAATGTAATTGGAAAACAATAAAATACTATTAAGATTTTTTAAAAAGCATCCTGCTTATAACTGCTTACAATCATATACCACAATTTGTTCAACTATTCACCACTTGATGAACATCCCTTCAATTTCCAATTGTCACCCCAAAAAGACCCACTATAAATATTTTTGCTTATTTAAACCCGTTCTCCCCTTTTGATTTCTTTGGGATGTTGATGTGATAATGATATGGCTGGGCTTAAAGGAATGCAAAGCTTTATTACCCTTTGGGTTCATAAGTTCACCAACAGTGTATAGATTAATGTCCCAGTTTTCCCATATCCTATCCCACAGGTCATTTTTTCTTTTCCATACTAATAGTCAATCTGATAGGTATGAGATGGTATCTCAGAGTTGGTTCAATTTGCATTGCTCTAGTCAATGGTTATTTCATTTTTTATATGATAGTACAGTGTTTTTATTACTTTGAAAATTTCCTTTTCCATCTTTTGACCATTTGTCAATTGAGAAATGGCTCTTATTTTTATAAATTTGACTCAGTTCTTTATACATTTAAGAAATGAGCATTTGTCAGAGAAACTTGCTGTAAATTTTTTCCCAGATATGATTACTAACTATATATTTTTGTCCTTCCTATTTTCCCTTGTCTCTCTCTCTCTCTCTCTCTCTCTCTCTCTCTCTCTCTCTCTCTCTCTCTCTCTCTCCTTTAACCAAGTGTCTTTGCTATTCCCTCTTTGAGCTAATTCTAATGATGGTAAGGATCAAGTGCTTTCCCCACTTTCCCTGTTTTCTTTTCCACTGCAATAGCTCTTTCATGCTTCTTTTAGGTGAGAGAATTCACTTTATTCTCTTTATTTCCCCTTTTCTGAGTGTATTCCTATTTCTCATTTCTTAATGTAATTTTATTTTTTAAGATATCAACTTATCATTGTCAACTCACATTCATGTCCCCTGTCTATGTAACTCTGTCTACTACCGAAAAAATGAGAAAGTTGTTAGAAGTATCATCTTCCTATGAAGAAATATAACTAGTTTAACTTAATTGAATCCCTTATGATTTCTCTTTACTGTTTCTTTTTATGCTTCTCTTGTGTCTTGTATTTGAAAGTAATTATTTTATTCAACTTTGATCTTTTTATCAGACATTTAAAAGTTTTATTTTATTGAATATCATTGACCCCAAATGATTAACTCAGTTTTGATGGATAGAGGTTCTTAGTTCTAATACTATATTTTGGTCTCCGAAATATCATATTTCAAGTTCCCTTTCCAATTCCTTTGATATAGAAACTGATAAATCTTACATGATCCTGATAGAGCCTCCATAATATTTCACTTTTTTCTTTCTGATTGTTTATAATATTTTCTCCTTGATTTGGAAGCTCTGGAATATGGCTATGAAATTCCTTGGAATTTTCATTTTGGAATCTCAGGATGTGATGGATAGAGTCTTTTAATTTCTACTTCACCTTCTGGGTCTAGAATATCAAGATTTTTTTCCTTCATAATTTCTTGAAAGATTATATCTGGGTATTGGATATGGTTGTCGGATAGTACAATAATTCTCAAATTATCTCTCCTAAGCCTATTTTCCAGGCCAGTTGTCTTTCCAATGATATATATCACATTGTCTTTTCTTTTTATTCTTTTGCTTTTGATTGATTGTTTCTTGATCTCTCATGAAGTCACTGGTTGACTTGTAATTTTTAAAGAATTATTTTCTTTAGTGAACTTTGTACCTACTTTTCTGTTTTGACCATTTCTATTTTTTAAGGAATTCTCTTCAGTTCATTTTTTATATATCTTTTACCATTTTGATGTATTCTTTGTGATGATATTTTCTTCAGTATTTTTGTGTTTCTTCACCAAACTCTTGATTTTTTTCATGATTTTATTAAATCATTCTAATTTTCCTCCAACTTTTCTTCTACCTTTCTTATTTGATTTTAAAAATACTTTTTGAACTCTTCCAGAAATACTTTATGAGCCTGAGATCAATTTACATTTTTCTTTGACATTTTGGATGTAGTTGTTGACTTTGTGATTTTGTTGTTTTATTCTTGGTTTGTGTTTTGATTTTCATTGTCATTTTAGTACTTTCTACGGTCAGGTTCCTTGTATTTCTCATTTTAAACATTTATAGGTTTTTTTTTTTTTAGGTTTGTTTGTTTTTTGTTTGTGTTTTTTTTTTTTTGCAAGGCAAATGGGGTTAAGTGGCTTTCCCAAGCCCACACAACTAGGTAATTATATATCTGAGGTCACATTTGAACTCAGGTACGCCTGACTCCAGGGCCAATGCTCTATCCACTGCGCCGCCTAGCTGCCCCTAAACTTTTATAGTTTTAAACTTTAAACTTTATGTTAAGGTTGGGCTCTGCTCCTGGGATTGAGGGGGAACTGCCTTAGTCTTTGGGTATTTTGTGTTGCTGCTTTCAGATCTAGTTCTGGAGAGGAGAGAGGGTCTATAAATTTTTCATTCTCCCAAGGTGGTATGTTTTAAAGAGAAGTGTATTACCATGCTCTAGTCTATGAATGACTACAAGTACTTATTTCCAGTTTGGAATTGTGAACAGGCTTCCCTTTCCCATGTATATTCAAGTTCTAATATTTCTGCTGTGCTAATATTTTCTTTGCACTGGACTATGACCCAGGCCTGTGATCTAGATCCATTTATGGGTGTCCCCAGGTCCAAAAAAGGCCTTGTGATCTCTTTCTGATTGACCCCCTTACAGTCTAAGGACTGAGAGCTCCTGAAGCACCACTGCCCAGCAGATTCAGTCTCCTCCAAGGTTGGCTACTGCTTTATTGGTGTCCTATCTGAGATGGCATAACTTGTCCTGGATTGTAATCCTCTCTTATCCCATAGGACAGATCTTTACTGATGGAAAATTTTAAGCTTTCTTGGGCTAAAAAATTGTTTCACCCTATCTTTTGGTGAGTTTTGCCACTCAAATTCATCTTGAGGTTTTAATGAATGCTGTTTGGAGGGAAATTTGCAAGTCTCTGCCTTTTCTCTGACATCTCCATATGTTTTTGTAATCTAGCCTTTCTGTACAGCACCCTTCTCTAATACAGGTATTACTTGTATTGCTCCAAATTATCTAACCCTCAGTTGCTTAGGATAAGAATTTAGAGAGTTAATTTATAGTCTGATCTTCTTAAGAAGGAATCTTAGAGATTATTTAGATTAATAGTCTCCAAATTTGGAAATATGACTTGACCCCAAAGAATGTGAGGTTGCACCAGATGGTAATAAAAATGAATCATATCCCACCTTCCCTGGAATAGTCATTCATGGGACTAACAATGACATTTGCTCATATTCCTTTGCATGCTCCTTCTGCCTCGTTCCCCTACTGTGTAAACTGTTGACCCTCTGCCTTCTGAATCAGGAAGTAGCCATTCAGGGTATTATTTTCAGAAGTTTCTTCTTTGTGTTTTTCCCTTCCATTCCAAGTGTTTCTTCTCCTTTTGGAAGAATAGAGGCTCACTTTTTTCTATGATATATTGCAGTAAATTTAGAAGTGTAAAGTTGGTCAAACAATTTAGGAAGCCTTATTTTAACTAACTGAATTGGTAGACTTTTAAGATATTTTTATTCATTAAAATTATTTATTTAACAAGTTACATTTATTTAGAGGAAATGTTAACTTTCCTAAAGTCAGTAGAATTTTATGTTATTGTTTTCATGATAGTTTCATGTGATTAATTATTTTTAGTGATTTTCAATCTGGGACAAATATCATTGATTAGTCAAATGACAGAAATGTAAATTTTAAGTATAGAGGTTAAATTTAGACAACTCAAATCAATCTGGCCGACTTCTTTACTAACAAACAGAGAGGGGATTTATTGCAACAGGATAATGCCCTAGAAACCAACTACTCTCTACTGATTGGAGTTGTCAAATGAAGCTTGATTGAAGGAATGGGGAATGTTTAGCTAGGAGATAAGAAGACTTAGAGGAGACATAGTGATTGCCTTCAACTATTTGAATGGTTGTCATGGGAGAAGAGGCATTAGATGTATTCTTTTTGAAATTAAAATAGAAATAGGAGTAATGTATGGAACTCATAAATAGGAAAATTTAGACCTGATATCAGGGAAAAAATCACCACCACCACCATCACAGCAACAACAAATTTTCTAAGTAAAACTTTCTCTAAATGGAATGACTTATTTCTGGAATTAGTCTGTTTGGTATTTATTCAGGTATGGATTGGATTAGATGACCTCTAAGTTACTTTCAAAATCAGGGAATTTGATTCTCTAAGATGAGAGAGTGGGAGAGAGGGAGGGAGGGAGAGAGAGAGAGAGACAGAGAGAGAGAGAGAGAGAGAGAGAGAGAGAGAGAGAGAGAGAGAGAGAGAGAGAGAGAGAGAACTGTGGTTTCCCTATTGAGCAAAAAGATGTTAATTTTATTATGGAATTCATAGTTATTAATAATTGATTAAGATAAGATATAGTTCTCAACATCTGCATCCACCCACCTGTTTGGCGGGGTGGGGATGTTAACCCAGCTAGGAGAATGAATCTGTGTAGGCTTTCCTGTCTGTAAAATCTCATCATTTGTTGCAGTAAAGAAGCTGAAATAATGAAAAAAAGAAATCTACTTTCTATAGAATGTGCAAACTTGCATCCCTTTGCCATGCTTACTGGAAGTGATAGTAAGATCATACTTTAAAAATACTTACATGGCCATTAATTCCTTTTAGATTGTTTAATTAGTTGGTTTTTTTTTTACTAATAATTGAAACCATACTCTTACTATTCAGAGGATTTTAATGTTCATTCTAGAAAAACAAAGAAAAAAATTATTGGCTAATTTTTCCCAGGGATAGCCTGCTAATTCCATATATATGCATACATATTTACATATTTACATGCATATGTGTGTGTGTGTAATTTACTATACTTAGTTATCTTCTTTTGAAGTTTATAAATAGTTTAAAAATCAATATTTTCCAAATAAACTAAAAGCCACAAGTCATAAGTATTTACCAATATGACTTTTCCTAAGTATAAATCTGATGATGTTACTCCCCTCTCAATAAGATGCAATGGTTTCATATTGTCTCTAGGTTAAATCAATCAATAAACAATTTAAAGTACCTCCTATGTGCCAGCACTATACTAAGCCTAGGATTAAATATAAACTTTTCCATTTAACTTTTAAAGCTCTTCAAAACCTTCCCCACCTCTTTTATCAATTCCATTGTATAGTGCGACTACTCTCCCACTCTGTAATCTAGTGAAATTTTTCTATTTCAGTTAATAAGCACTAAGTCAATAAGTTTTTAAAATTTTCTACCTACTGCACTCTAACACAAGAAATACAAAGGAAGATAAAGTATAGCACCTTCCCTCAGGGGGCCCACAATCTAATGAGGGAAATAACATGCATAAGAATATGTATAAACAAGTTTAAGACTGGATCAATAGAAAAATAATCAGCAGAAGTAAGGTAATGGAATTAAAAGAGTTTGGGGAAAATTTCCTGTCTAAGGGGGAATTTTATCCTGAATTTGAAGAAGAAGCCAAGGAAGTCAGATGGTGGAGATAAGGAGGGAAAGTATTCCAGATTTCTCAAATTTAGTCTGAGGCCTGGTTTCTCCAAAACAATATGCTAGAATACTGATAGTAAGAGAGTTTTCTAAGAATCTCAGAATCTGAAGGAACCTTAGATGTCCTCTAATCTAACCCATGCTTCAATAAAAGCACTCTACTTCAGGGCAGTTAGACGGCACAATGGATAGAGCACTGACCCTGGACTCAAGAGGTCCTGAGTGCAAATCTGCCCTCAGATGGTTGATAATTGGTGACCTTGGACAAGTCACTTAACCCTGATTGCCTTGCATTCAGGGTCATCCTCAGTTATCCTAATCATATCTGATCACTGGACCCTGATGACTTGAGGAGAAAAGTGAGGATGATAACAGCACAGCTTCCTCCTCCCCCCATTCAAATCTAATTCATGTGCATGTCATGGTATCACCTTTCTGATGCCAGGGGTCTTCTTCAAGAATGAAGGACAAGTGAGGCAGCTAGGTGGTGCAGCGGATAGAGCACCGGCCCTGGAGTCAGGAGTACCTGAGTTCAAATCCGACCTCAGACACTTAATAATTACCTAGCTGTGTGGCCTTGGGCAAACCACTTAACCCCATTGCCTTACAAAAAGCTAAAAAAAAAAAACCAAGCAAAGCAAAAAAAAAAAAAAACCAAGAATGAAGGACAAGCATCATCATCAGGAGCTAGGGATATAAAGACAGACTATGAACCAATTCCCATTCTAAAGTAGTCTATAGTCTACTAAGGGAACCAATAATTGCATATGCTAGTTTAAACAAAAAAATTAAAAAAAATAAACACCATATAATTGAGTAAAAGGTAGGGGAAAAGGGCAATAGCAGTTGGGCAAAGGGGCATATGGGAAAAGCTTTATTTTTAAGAGGATATTTTATATATATATATATATATATGTACATATACATATACATATATATATATATATATATATATATATATATATATATATATATGGAAGAAAAAGATTCTATGAAGTGGAGATAAGTACGAGTTCATTTTCTGATTGGAGGATAGTTTTCCTAAAGGATTCAGAGATATGAGATGAAGTTTGATGAGTGAAGAGAAAAGGAAGGTCAGTCTGGTTGTATCATAAAATGTGGCAAGGAAAATAATGTACATATTGAGGCAAGATAAGTTGGGGCAAGATAGTGATAGTCTTTTTTTTAAGGTGATAGACTTAAAAAACAAAGTTTGCCCTAGAAGTAATATGCTGTCTGCAAAAGCTGAGAAGCTTCAATAGAAGTATTATATTCATTGTAATAATTATTTTATAGGCATATTAAAGTCAAAAGTACTGAATTAAGAAAGTGAATTAAGTTAATTAAGTTTTCAAGGCAATTAGCTGGAAGACTGCATTGAATATGTACATATAGTTAAAAGATTACAGCATCCATATCTAATTACACTAGAAGCAGTTGTAGTGATGATAGTAGTGGTAGTACAAGTAATAGTATTAATGCTAGTAGTAATTACTAGTATTAGTAGTAGTACTAGCAGCAGCAGCAGTAGTAGTTGTAATAGTAGTAGTAGAAGTAGTAGTAGTAGTGAGCAAAAATGTAACTCTTTAAATTTTTCAAAATGCTTTGCTTATCATTGAAGCCTCACAACAGACCTATGAGGTTGGAATAATTTTTACTATATACAGATAAGAAACTGAGACTATGAAAGGTTAAGAGACTTACTTAGGGTGACACAGTTAGTAACTATTCAAA
The DNA here is from genome assembly GCF_037893015.1 of Macrotis lagotis. Taxonomy (NCBI): domain Eukaryota; kingdom Metazoa; phylum Chordata; class Mammalia; order Peramelemorphia; family Peramelidae; genus Macrotis; species Macrotis lagotis. The sequence continues at coordinate 583,614,059 of NC_133666.1, forward strand.
GTAGAATTTGATCTCTGGTTCCTTGACTCCAACCACTATGATACCTAATATGAACATGTAAGTCATCATTGTCATATATAGGGTATGTCCTATGATGATGGTGTTCTGATATAGATGGTGAAGATTTCTAATCTGCCCTTCACACTGATTCCAAAATATCTTCCTAATGGATAGCTATGATCTTATTACTCAATTTTCTAATTCAACATGCATTTCAAACATTTATAATTAGGCATCAAGAATGTCACCACAAAACAAAACACAATCTCTGACCTCAAGGAACTTACATTCAATTAGGGGATAATTATGAGATAATATTCTGATATTATGAGATAAGTTCATACATAACTTGAAGGGATAGTGTAGACTGAAAACTGGGGGGCCAAATGGAACATAATTCAGATCTTGAAGGAAGTTGGAGATTCCAAGAAGAGGAAGTGTATCTTAGGCCAGAAATAGCTTGCACAAAGGAATTCAAGGCTAGATCTAATCCAGGTCAAACTAATAATTCAGTCTTGGGGTTAGAATAAAATGAGACACTTTAGGATCATTAAATGCAATAAAAGCAACTTTATTAATCACAATTATAAATAGAATACAGTTGCTATAAATTGTTTCTTGAAGAGGTAATAATTTATTTAAAAGGACTATTACCTTCTTCCTTCTCATTTACTGTGATAACTAATCCACAAGATAGTAGGAATTTATATGAAACAAACTATATCAGCTGCAACATCAGACTGTCCCTTTTATGCTGCAGGCAGCAAGGAAGTCAAATCAATAATGGCCTAGAGAACTGCCTCTCTACCTTCATAAAATCAATACTGATTCTACCACAATAGACACAGAGGAAGGAGATGGCATGTCAGGCTCAGAGATGGCAACCCAGCTTGGTTGGAACAGAGGATGTGTAAGAAAGGAAAATGAATAAAATAAACCTGAAAGGTAAATTAGAGTTATATTTTGACTGCCCAGCTGTTTAGAGGATAAAATGTAAACAACTTATCCTGACATATAAAATTCTCCATAATCTATCCTAATCTACCTTTCAAGATTTATTTTGCATAAATCTCCTTAAAAATTCTTTGTATTGGTTAAACTAGCCTTTCAGGCAGTCCCTAATCTCATTTTGACCTTGACTCTTGACTTGAATGGAACCTCTTTGTATCTGTATTGGTTATAGTTTTTCCCCTTTCTTTAAAACCTAGCTCAGCTGGGTTTTCTCCAGAAAGGCTACCTGAACCTCTAGCTAGCTAATTAGTTCTCATGTCCTCTATAAAAAAAACCCAAACCTCACATATTTCTGTTTAACTGACCTGTCCTGTTCATTTATCTTGCTTAAAATATTGCACTTATATTCTTAATCCTCAGTGGAGTATAAACCCCTTCGTGGGGGAGTAGTATTGTTTTTGCTTCTGTTCTTTTAAGTTCCATCAATTTAAAGTGTCTGTTACCTAGACTGGATTTAATTTGGCTAAAAATGTTTGTGAATGAAGTATTTATTTTGGAGGAACTTCATAAAAACATACATCCAGGTGTAGAACCAACTCTCAGTCTACTAAACAAATGAGATTGTCTCCTTCCAATGAATACAACATTTTTTTAACCTTGATAGGGCTACAGGATTTGTGTTCTTTTTAAAGGACTGACTTTTCCAGTATAAACAACTTAGCTCTTCTGAGTTTCAGGCCCTAACTGTGTGACTCACTCAGCCAAGATGTTGTCACAGAAAAAGCTCAGTCAGCTCACAATATCCGAAGGTTTTTTTCACTCCCTTAATATAGAGTCGATTGTATCATGATGATCCTGCCTACATGAAAGAGTCATTGATTCTGCACAAAAATGAAAACCTTTCATGACGAATGATGCCACATAGGTAGCTTTTGAAGTATCAATCTAATTGTCCTGAAAAGCATGAAAATTATCAGGGAAAATGCCATGCCTCATTATGCCAACAGATTGCTAGAGACACACACAAAAAGTCATTCATGGCAAGAGACTGAGCAGCTTCTCCGAAATTGCTGATGGGTAGGAAATAACTATGATGTTAATACAGAGCAGGCATATTGTAAAGCACTTTTCAGTGAATAAGAATCACTTTCCCTTAATGGAAAATGTCTACAGTAAATGGAAAGGGATGGGAAACTCTAGTTCTGGCAGATAGAAATGGAATTTGATCAGACTCATAGAATTATAGAGTCTCAGACTTGAAGCATCTGGCTAGAACAACCTGTACTTGCAAAAGATACCCTACATAATCTTCTAGAGGGTCACCCAATCTTTGCTTGAAGACTTCCAAAGAGGGGGAACTTACTATCCACCCAAAATAGTATATTTCCATCCTGCATAGTGTTAATTGTTGTTTAAGTTTTTTTTTTTAATTCTTTAAAACAAGTTTAATTTGGTCTATTTACAACTTCTCATTGCTGCTTGTTTTGCCTCCTAGGGCCAAAAAAACCTACACCTAAAAGGTAGTCCTCCTTTCACAAGGCAGTCCTTCCAAATAATATTTGAAATCATGTATCATGTTTGTCTTAAGACTCCTCTTCTTTAAGCTGTAATGTTTCCAGTTCCTTCTACTAGTTCTCACTTGCCATAAGCTCCAGTTGTTTCATTATTCTCATTTCTCTCCTGAATATTTTTCAGCATATCAGTTTCCCTCTCTAATATAGCCTTCCTTCTGAGAACCAGTGACAGAATGAATAGAGTACTGGCCTTGAATTCAGGAGGTTGGGAGTTCGATTTTGGCCTCAGACACTTAACTCTTACTAAATGTGTGATCTTGGGCAAGTCACTTCACTCTGTTGAATCCAGGGCATCTCCAGCTATCCTGATCCATATCTGACCACTGGACCCAGATGGCTCTGGAGGAAAAAATGAGGGTGTTGACTCAGCACAGAACCCCTCACTCAAATCTAATTCAAGTGCTTGTCATGGCATCACCTCCATGTTGTCATGGTCTTTTTGAAAATGAAGGACAAACATTATTATTTTTGAACATAGCAGTCTTGTTGATTATCTGACCAGAAAAGATTATGGGAAGATTGTCATCTTCCTGCTCCTGCTCACTACATCTCAACTTTTTTGGTTGCCATATTATGTTCTTGATACATTGAACTTGTGAACACTGACCTCCAGCCTCCGATTCTTTTCATGCAAATTGTTTTTTAGTTCCCCTACATGTGAAGATGGTATTTGGAATGTAAGTATAAAATTTTATAAGCATGGTCATTAAATTGTATTTGACTTAATTTAGCCTAGTGTTGAAGACAGCCAACAACTCTTCAGATGGCGAATTAGATCTAGCCTTGGAATCAGGAAGACCTGAGTTTCAGTTCTTACACATCTTGCTTACTGTATAACCAAGGGTAAGTTATTTAACTTCTTTATATCAGTTTCCTTATCTATAAAGATGAGGATAACAGTAATATAGTCAAATGGATCAATTTTGTTTAAATCTTATGTAAAAAGTTTTAACTGACATAGAAATGCTATAATAGTATCACTGACTGTCTCATCTAGTATAGTAACTTTATGTTAACTGAAAATTTAATGTGCATGCTGTCTTTGCCTTCATCCAAGTCAGGGATAAAAATACCAAACAGAAGGAGACTAAGCATAGATTTCTGAAAGATTGTAAAGGAGAACTTCATCTTCTCTCTGACCAGGTACATTCCATTTCCTGCTTAGCCTATTTTTAAGGGAAGAGGAAGAGGAAAGAAAGTTGGTATCCTGTTGGATAGTTTCAATTCCCATCTCCTATTATGCTATCTTCTTCCTAAGAGGGAAGGAGGAGGGGAAGTGAAATATGTTTTCTCAACTGCTCACATAATATACATAACATACTGTACTATCTCCAAGATCTCTAACCTCCTCAAGGAGGTTATGACAAGCAAACTTAAAGCATATCTATCTCAGCGATTCTGTAGGTCATTATCCAAATCTCATTCCCCATCCTTTACCACCATTCCTTTTTTTCTACCCTTTAAACCTTCTCATCCCAAACTCCCAAATAAACTCTACCTATTTCTTTCTCTGTGCCCTCTAAAGATTCTATTCCATAGGCAACATGTATGCCTTTATCTTACATCTTTTCTTCTTCTATTCCTTCCTTCTCATCACAATCACTGATTCCTACCTCCTCTCTGATGATAAAGCCTCTCTGACTACCAGGACTAACCTTTACTCATTTGCCTTGGCTTACTTATTGAGAGGTTGAGTTAGAATACTCATCGTTCCTCATATTCACTTCCAGGTCATCCCCCCTTACCACCATTACTCAGTAACCATCCTCTTTTGAGGTCCATACCACCCACATCTTCTACCTAATCAAATTCCTTGTAGCTCATTTCTTTTTTTGTTTCTTTTATTTTATTTTAAGGCAGTAAGGTTAAGTGAAAATGACTTGACCAATGTCACATGGCTAGGCAATTATTGGATATCTGAGGCCACATTTGAATTCAGTTCCTCCTGACTCCAGGGTCAGTGTTCTATCCACTGCACCACCTAGCTGCTCCCCCTCCCCCTTGTAGCATATTTCTGCAATACATTCTCTTTTCTTCCTCAATTTATTCAGTACCTAGCTCACAATTTTTCTCTCCCTTCCAACTCCTATTTTTATACTAGACTTCAATATACATATTGACTCTCCCTCAAACTCCTTAACCACTTAGTTCTTCAGCACACTCATTTCCCATGACCTACTCCACCACACCTCAGCCATAGATAGAAAATCATACCTTTGGTGACATAAACAAGTATACCACCTTCAAAAACAAAAATTCTGGAATTTGCTTTTCTGGCCATAACATATTGACTTTCTACCTCTCTACCTTTCTTTGTCCACATTGTGACAACCAATGTTTAGATCCTTCAGTTTTCTCTCAGACACCTGTGCTAGCCCCACTATATTTCTTCATCTCCCTTACCACCATACTATCTCATTATCCACAGTGCTTCTTCAAAACCTTTTCATCCATCCTTGAACTTCACATGACTTCTTTTATTATGCTCTCAGTTAAGAATCTTGCCTCATATTTTGATGAGAAAACATTAGGACATCACACATGCATGTTGCTGCTTTCCCTCATTTCATAAACATATGTTTTGGTCACCACTCCTGTCTCACATGAAGAGTAATGTTATTTCTTAAAAAGGCAATGACCTCCACCTGCACAAAAAACTTATTCTATTCTGGTTCTTCCAACAGACTCTCTGTCCTCACTTATATTCAGTCTCTCCCTGCCTACTGACTCTTTCTCTGCTGCTTTCAAAAATTATGTTTCTTCTGTCATAAGAAAACTCTAATGTGATACTTCCATTCTCACTAACAGTTGTCCTTTATCTCTTTTGCCCTGCCTCTTCAGACTAATCCCCTTTAAGAAGACTGTAGTCACATGAAAAAGGGAAAGTGATCTATTTTACAAAACTATTTATAGCAGCTCTTTTTGTGGTGAGTGGGGATTGGAAATTGAAAGAGTACCCATCAATTATGAGATGGCTAAACGAACTGTGGTATATAATTGATAGAGAATATTATTGTGTCATAAGAAATGATAAGCAGGATAATTTCAAAAAAAACCCTGAAAAGACTTATATGAACTGATGCAAAGTGAAGTGAACAGAACCAAGAGAACATTGTATATAGCAACATTAATATTGTATGATAAAGAACTTTGAATATCTTAACTATTCTCAGAAATCATTCAAGGTAATTTCAAAGTATTAATGATGAAGCACACTATATGCCTACAGAGAAAGAATTGGCATTATTTGAATACAGACTGAAACATGCTATTTTTATTTTTTCATTCTTTTTCTTTTACTTGAATCTTCTTGTACAAAATGACTAATATGGAAATGTTTTACACAATTGCACATGTGTGACCTATATCTGATTATTTGGCATTTTAGGAAGTGAGAAGGGGTCAGAAGGAAGAAGAGATCAAATCTGGAATTCAAGGCTTTAAAAAAAAACAAATGTTAAAAAAAATTATCATATAATTTGGGGAAAGTTATCAAAGTTTACAGAGAAGGGTGTCTACAATACAAGTCTCCATTTCCTCTCCTTTCATTTTCTTCATAACTGGCTACATACAGTTTTCATTATTATAATTCCACTGAAACGACTCTTTCTAAAGTTACCAATGGTATGCTAAGAACTAAATTCAATTGTCTTTTCTCTGTCCTCATTCTTATTGATGTTTTTGGTAGCCTTTAACTCTGTTGATCACCCTCTTATCCTTGATATGCTCTCTTCTCTAGGCTTTTAGGACATACTCTTGGTTCTCTTCCTGCATATCAGTTTACTCTTCAGTCTCTTTTGCTTGTTTTTCAACCCAGTCACACTTACTAATCATGCATGCCCCATAGAGTTCTAATATTATATCTTCTTTTCTCTATATACTATTTCACTTAGAGATCTCATCAGTTTTCATGGATTTAATTACCATCTAATGATTCTCAAATTTACCTAACCTAAACCAAATTATCTATTAACCTCCAAATTTGAGTTTTCCATTGCCTTTGAGTCATCTCAAACTAGAAATCAAGTAGACATCTTAAATGCAACATGTCCAAAACTGATATCAATATGAGATTATAACTTCATGCTTCTGAACTTTGCTATTATTGTCAAGGAAAACACCATTTTCCTAGTTTATTCCTCCATCATTGAAACTTAGGCATTATCCTTGATTTGTCATTCTTTCACCTTCCTATCCCCTATATCAATCTGGTGACAATTACAGCATATCTCAAATATTTTACCTTTTCTCCTCTAATATTACTATTACCTTGGTAGAGGCAGTCATCATTTCATGCTTGAATTATTGCATTAACTTTCTGATGTCTGACTACCACAAGTCTTTTCTCACCTCATTTCAACCTCAACTTAGCTGACAAAGTGATTTCCTAAAGCACAAAAAACACAAGTTATACCATTTCATCTTTTACTTTCAAAGAACTTTGGTGGAACCCTATCACCTATAGGATCAAAAACCAAAATTATGGGTTGAAAATCATTCAATTCCAAAGATATTTCAGTGTACTGCATGTGATTTTCATTTTTCCATCTTTTCTCCAAGAATAGTAGGAGAGTTTTTAATTAAATGATTTGTTAAAATCTAGATAAAATATAAATATGGTGTGTGGTCATTCTTAAAAGGTAGTTTAGTTGGTAGATTGAGAACTAAATAAAAACCTAATTCTGGCACATGCTAGCTCTGTAACCTGAGCTTTTTGCTTAACCTCTTTCTGCCCCAGGCAAAATTATAGAAGTTCCTCACCAGGAGCTTTTTGAGTGGAGAAAACCACAGGTCTGGTAAAAATGGACATGCTTATCAGTTTATATGTCATATTCCTTCCTTTCCCCATGTCCCAGGGATCTCCTTAAAGCCAGAGACAATTTTTCATTTAGTTTCTGTATCTCAGTGCCTATCATAGTGTTATATAGGAGGATCTTGTTAAATGTTACATGAATTTGATTTTTAGATTATATCTATATCATTCTTCTCACCTGAAATTTACTAAATGTAGAAAGATAAAAGGAAATGAGACACTTCAGTTTGACTTGTTTTTGAAGAAACTCTCATGGTTCTTGTGATTACTGTTTCCTTTTCTTGGTTATCTTGGCAATCCCTTTGATTAGAAGTTCAAACAAATGAAAGGAGACAACTTAACTGATAAAGAAGGGAAACCCATATTTAAGGTGATAAGGGGAAAAAAAAGGATTTTCCCAATAATCTTACTGCAATCTTTCTCCACTGTGGAATTAGGCCCTTTCTGAGTCTTGAAGCTATGTAGTCTGGAGGTCAAAAACAGAAGATTTTGCTCTTGAAGTACAAGATCTGACAGGCCCTTTCTTTTGATTTGCCTGTGGTTGCACAACTATGTCAGTAGACTAATTTGAGCCCTGGTCTTCTGCTTCTATTGTTGTTCATTTGTTGTATCTGATTCTTTGTGACTCCATTTGGGGTTGTCTTGACAAAAATGCTGAAGTGGTTTTTCCATTTCCTCTTCCAGTTCATTTTATAGATAAATAACTGAGGCAAACAAGATTTCAATTGAAGCAAGGAAGGAAGTGATGTACCCTTTGCCAAGCTGGACTTGAAAGTCATACTGCCCTTTTCAAATGAGTCCTGTCTTAGCCTCTCTTTGGAGGCTGCCCCTGTGGCATATTCATTGAAAAATACCTGTAACCAGGTGCTGAATCACTCCCCAAAGTTGTCCCACCCAACAAGGACATGCATTTAAGCAAGATCCTCCCAGGTGTCATACTTTCTCTCTCTCTCTAAGTTAGAACCACATGCTACAGCTTATGTCACTGGAGCAATATGGCCCCAGCTCCATGTGACTGCACTTATGTTGATCCAAGCTTTGCTTCTCTCCTCTTCTGGACTCCCTGCTATTTCCTTCTCTTTCTTCCCTCTAAGTGCTTTCCTGGACCTAGGTTACTTTCAGACTTCTGTTACTCTAAGCTTCTCTCTGTCTCTCTTTCTGTCTCTGTCTCTCTCTCTCTGTATCTCTGTCTCTGTTTCTTTCTTTCTTTTGCTGTCTCTCTCTCTCTCTCTGTCTCTTTGTGTCTCCCTCTCTGTGCCTCTGTCTCTCTGTCTCTTTCTCTGTCTGTCTCTCTAGCTCTCTCTGTCTCTCTCTCTATCTTCCTCTGTCTCTGTCTCTCTGACTCTGTGTCTGTCTCTGTCTGTCTCTGTCTCTCTGTCTTTGTCTTTCTGTCTGTCTGTTGTCTGTCTGTCATCTCTCTCTCTCTCTCTCTCTCTCTCTCTCTCTCTCTCTCTCTCTCAATGAAACTATTCAGCTATTCAGTCTGTCCTCAAGTAACTTATTATCTATCCAGATGAAGTTTAATCTGTGAACTGCTTGTGCTTTGCAGCCTGTGATGAACCTTGTAGACTTGTGAAATTAAAAATCTGAGCATTTATACCTCTAGTGTCAGGCATGAGTTCTTCACATAAGAATCCTTATCTGTGAGCTCTTTGGGGTGCCACTGCCCCCCCACATGATGACTTCCCTGATGACTTAAACATAGTAAAGTTGATTTTGAACTCAGCCCTTATTAACACAAGGCTCAGTCCTCTAGTTGTCCTCCTGACTTCTAGCATAAATCCATCACATCACATGGTATCTCTACTACACTTTAATAAGATGGAATTTTAATTTGAAAGAGGGTATAGAAGAAGAATGTTTAATGTGAAAGAAGTAAATGTGAAAACTATTTTGTTGCATGTTTAAAGATTAAGAAATTAAAGATTATCTAATAATTTATTGATTACCCAGAAGATTCAAACTTGCACATCATGAATATTTTTAAGAAGAGAAAGAGAAGGAGGCCCTGATTATGGAATGAAGTGAACAGTAATCAAAAGCAAAGCAAAACAAAAATAAAAACTTTTTGCCACATTTTAACAAGGATTCAAATAGTTCACAATGCAGTAATTATTTTTTTAATTAGCTATTTCTCTACAAGACAACTGAAAACAAAAGACAAATTAAATAAAACATGGTAAAAACCCTAAATATAAAAAGACACTGTTTAAAATATTAACAGCTCCAACAGTCCTCACAATAAGGAGGTCACAAGAGATCTGACGGTGCCTCGGGCGATAAATCCTTATTCTCTGTGTCAAAGAGAAAGATTGGGTTTCCTAGGGCACCACTGACTTCAAAAACAATCTATTTGCAAAATATTTTAGAAGTGAATGATGAGAGAATACAAGCATGTTATTCCTAAAACATTAAAAAGCAATTAAGTATAAATAAAAAGCCTACAGGGAATTTGGCATGAGATCTAGTTGTCACATCATTCTGAACACATTTGCAGGTGAAATTAAAAGTTAGCAAATACATGCAGAATGGAACAAATGTGGTAATTTTAGTGGTGCTCTTTTCATTAGTGATAGTAATATTATGGTATGACTTCTCAGACTCAGCATCTGATATACCATGTGAAGAGGAGTAGCAATGAAACTTAAAAGACTGAATTTAGCCAGACCTGACCAAATATAAATAGAAGATATTCAAGGCAGATAAGTCACAATTTCAAGGCCCTCAGGATGAGTTCTTAAGATTAGTCATGAAGAAGGTATATTCCAAAAGAATGGGGGGGGGGAGCAAAAACATGAATTCTTTACTCAAAATAAATGACCAACAAGGCATCAACAGCTTTTGACCCATATGTATTCTTTGTTGTCTTTAGAACATTTTCAGGAGATGAAGGCAATTCTTTATTAAAATAAGAAAAGTAAAAAAACCCACAAACTTTCTTATACAATTTTCTATAAGAACAAAGCTATATCATCACAGAGATATAGAGAATATAAGATCTTTATTTTTTATTAATTTTAAATAACAATTGACCCATTAAGAGGAAAAAAAGACAACTTCAACATTTTTTTTTGCATTCTCTAAAATTGTGCAAGATGCTTAAGAATGATATAATTCAACTTGGATTATAGTTTCAGCGATGGGAAAGATCTTGGAGATCAGAGTAATCCATTCATTTTATAGTCAAAGATACTGAGGAAAACCCAAATTCAGTGACTTTATCAGGGTCAGAGAGTAAATTTATACACCTCTGGATGGGACATGAACCCCACATATGCCTGACTTCAAGTCTTTGGCACAGAGTTAGTGTTCTCTCTCTCTCTCTCTCTCTCTCTCTCTCTCTCTCTCTGTGTGTGTGTCTCTGTGTGTATCTGTTTGTCTCTGTCTTTGTCTTTCTGTCTGTCTCTATCTCAAAAAGATAATTATTTTCATGACCCATTCAACATTTGAGGAGGTAGTACATCTCCATCACTAAATGTCTTCAAAAAGAAATTAGTTAACTTTTTTCAGAGAGTCTAAGAATTTATGTTCATGTTCATGTTGAACTAGAATGTCTTTCCATATCTTTCTTTCTTACTCCAAAATTCTGTGATTCCAAGAACTGACATTAAACAAGATTTAAAACTGCATACATCCTCATTCTGGCTTTCCTTCTTTTCCTTAGATATTCTTTCCCATCTTCTGTCCACCTTTGCACTGATTACTCCACATACCTAGAATTTCTCACTTCCTTACTTCTGCCCCCCCTCCCCAAAGTCCCTGTCTTCCTTTAAGCCATGGCTCAAACATCATATTTTGCATGATACTTTCCTTCATCCCTATACTTGCTAGTGTCCTGCTTTCCAAATTACCTTACATTTAATTTCTTTTCAGATATTCATATTTTTGTCTTCACATTTACACAAAACAAATATATGTTGTATAATGCATATATATATGTTTATATATTCACATACATGTATACTTTTTTCCACAATGAGAATGTAAACTTGTTATGAGTATAGATTATTTCATTTTTTGTATTTTTATTTTCTGTACCAAGTACTTGGGAAATAGAATGTTCTTAATAATTATATGTTTGTTGATTGATTGCATAAAAGATAGTGCATGCAGTATTCAAGCAAAATGGTGACTTAGCCATTGCAAAGAACTCAGCAATGACTCTCCACAGGAGAGTAATAGTAAATGTTAACCTGAATGGAACATATAATTGACTGAACAGAGGGAGAACTTAATTCACTGATATCAATGTCTGAGATGATCACTCCAGGTGGACTATGAATTATTCCTAAAATTGAAAAAATAGAAAAACATTGTACCAGACCCATTTTGGGTATTTAATTCATTGACTCCAAACTACTTCTTTCTCTAAATAATAATAATATTATCATTCTTTAATACAGTAAGATTTTCATATATATATATATATATATATATATATATATATATATACATACACATGCTTGAGTATACATATGCATATACTTGCAGGTATATGTATTTTCATACACATAATTTGAGCATCAAAGCAACCCTGTGTCTATTGACAAAGAAACTAAGGGTCAGATAAATTAAGTGACTTATCCAAGATTCTACAGTTTAGTCAAGTGCTAGAGGTAGGCTTTTAAGTTGGCTGTTTCTACCTCTAAGTCTAACACAATATCCATTATAATTACTTTGCAAAATTTGGCTCCCTGGTAAAGGCTACATAGCAATATAACAAGAAAGGCTGTGACCTTAAAGGAATTAAAATTGCAAGTAGCCCCTTGGAGAATGGAATGACATAGGGTGAGTATATGTGGGATATCACATTTTCCTAACAATGAGCTGAAAAAATCAGGATATCTGTGACCAGAAAAAATCATGGACTAGTAATCATGAAGCTGGAATAATGAACACTGACAACACACTTACACAGTGCCCTTGATATATGAAAGTACTAAAGCAAATCCTTTACTGTGGGTCTTTGGAGTATCTACGAGAAAAAATGTGGCTATTAGTTTCACTGAAAATGCATGGAGAAATTAAAATTTGCAGAATGTGGGATAGGTCCACATGCATGGACTACAAAGTAATAAAAGAAATCTGTAACACTGAAACACATCTCTATTCTCCCAACAGGAAGGTGAGCAGAATGCTGCACACATTGCCAAATGTAGTAACTGAATTGATTACTTTTGAGTACCTATTTTTATTTGTGTAATAAGTATCTGACTCTATTCTCAGAGATTTGTATAGGATACGTTTTCCCTTTGGTAGCCTTAGGTACTGTAAAGGGGATTTTGGGGTTCAATCTTCTTTGATATTGGATGGAGCCCTTAAGATGCACCATGCCATTTTAGGAACTTAGTGACTAGATCTATATGATCATGTAGCAATAAATGACTTTTATAAAAGAACATTTGCTTCAAAGATATATCAATAATGAACAAAGAACAGTTATCCTAACAATTTGGAAGCAACACCCTTGACCTAGGTCTTGGGATGAGGATTAGATGCAAAAGCTAGATCAACATCTATATAGCTTTGGTCTCACCAATTTTATGTGACAAATGTTTGCCATGTGAACCTACATCTCAGCTACTCCAGTACTGGGTTCCTTAGGGTCACGCCTAGAAGTCTCTGTTGACTACATTACATTAACTCTGGAATTATGAGTTTCCTGAGAGTACTTTGGAACTCTCTTACCCATGGGACATTGATTATAAAATATGAAAAATTGATCCTGAGGAGACTTTTAGACCTTTGGAACTCACAAGTTTATAGGACCAAATATCTTTCACAGATTGCTGAATTCTCCCATGAGCAGAGACTAAAAAGTAGCTAACCCCAAAAGATTTTTTTGAATAATTAAACAGTCAAGTAAGCAAAGTGATTAACTAGCTGGAATCAGTTATAGAATATCTACACATACTCTTCAATTAACTTTAGGACACCTCTCCCCCCCATTGAAATATTATTTTATTTTTCCAATTATAAGCAAAGGTAGTTTTCAACATTCATCCTTCTGCAAGTTTTTAGTTCCACATTTTTCTAACACTCTCCCTTCTTTCCTCCTCCACCACCATGGTAATTAACAAATTGGAGAAGTTGTATATGTGCAATTGTGTTTAATTCCATATTAATTAATTCCATATTAGTCATGTTGTGAAATAGGAATTAGAATTAAGGGGGAAAGATGAGAAAGAAAGGAAAAAAGGGTTTTTTAAGTGAACAAGGTATGCTTCAGTCTGCATTCAAAGTATATAGTTTCTTCTCTGTGAATGACATTTTCCTTAATAGGTCTTTCTGTTCTATCCTTGATCACTGAAATGCTGAGAGCAGCTGCATCGATCAGAGTTGATCATTTCACAATGTGCACAATGTTCTCTTGGTTCTGTGCACTTCACTCTGTATCAGCTCATGTAAATCATCAGGAAACTTCTCTTATATGGCATCATATAATTATTCTGAAAGCAGTTTCCAAGTGTCCTCCATATGGAGAGTTTTCATATTCTTTCTATCATTTCTCCACATGGAGATATAATCTGAAGCTTTCTGGGCATGCACCAGACATTCATCATAGTTATTATGAAAGAGAACTCAATTACAAGTAGGAAAAGGTATGTAGGATATAAATGTATGATATAAAACAAAATGATCCATAAAATGTATATTTTTTTTTTAAAAAAGGATCAAAGAATGACAAACTTTAGGTTATGTATATGACTTGGATAGGACGAAAAAGAGTAATGAAGAGGTTTAGTAATGTGTACTTAATTTTGAAGAAGAAACATTTTAAATAGTTTTTAGAGTTTCAATGAGTTTATATGCAATGTAATAAAATAAAAATTATATTATATTATATGTAATATAAATTTTTTTATAAAGATAAGAACAAATTCCTCAATGTTGGATGAGGAGATTTAGTGGGGAAAAAACCCTTTAAATATAAGATTGTGAAAAGACCTTGTGTCAGATAAAACACAAGTGGTTAAAAACACACACACTAACAAATTAAAATAAATTTGACCCCACAGAAGGCAACATGGTGTTCTGGGTTAGTACTAGAGATAATCATTTTGTTCCTGGCTAGTTATAAAGCCTATTATCTACTCAAGTCATTTTAATCTTCATCAAGTTATCATGAAATAATAAATAATGAAGAAAATATCCTAAGCCTTAACTGGTTTAAAGACAAACAGACACTCCCTAAAGAAGGATCTGTGTTATAAAAAAAATTATAAAGTTACTGAACCAACATTGAGGTAAAGGGGTTGTTCCTTTCTCAAATATTTAAGACACATTTTACTATAGCTAAATTTTTACCCATTCTAAAAGAAACTGCCTGCCTTCCTGGAGCTAATAATAAAAGGAGTATGTTCAAGTATTCAGGGGGTAATTTTAGAATGTGGGAAGATATTTTCAGATCTAGGTACATAGGCATTACATGATTAGCTTGTGAGGGACTGTTTCTCAAATAAACAAATTCCAACCCGTATTGGGAGGTAGGGGGTGGGGGAGAAGGGATTTGGAATATGACATTTAGTTACAAAGCCACCTGTGCTTTTTTCAATAAAATGGGCTTAACAGACTCTTATTTGTGACTTTAAATAACTATGCAATTTCTTAAACAAAATGTGTTGAATTTTTTCTAAATATTGCATTTCTACCCATCTTGGCTTATTCACTTACTTAATTTTCTATTCCTTATTTGCATTTTGTTTATTTTTAAAATTTTGTTAAAATTTTATTGTGAATTTATAATCAAAAAAATGTAATATTTTGAAATAGAGAGAACATGATAATTGTAAAGGACACAAGGATTTTTACTTTAATAACTTGACAAATATATTACTTTGTCATTGTGAACATTCCCTCCATTGATGTCCATACCATAGAAGCCAGAACCACAAGTCACAGAACCTCATATTTGGAAGAAAAGTCAAAGGGCATCTAAGCCAACTCAGACAATTGCCCCAACAAGTAATTGGCCATCCACACTTTTATCCCTTCAGTGAAGAAGAATGCATCCTACTCTGCTTTGGACATCTTTAATTGCTAAAAATGTTTCCCCTCTTATATCAAGCTTAAGTCCACCTCTCTACAACTTTCACTGATTTCTTCTAGTTCTACCATTTGAGAAGAAAAAATATCCAGTCCTCTTTTTCCATGCAACAGTCCTCTCAAGTATTTTTTTTCATTTAATATTTTATTTTTTTCCATAATTAAGCCCTCTTAATTCTTGTAGTAACCTCTTTGGGCTAAATCCTGTAACTTGTCTTAGAATTACAAGTTTGGTTCCCAGAAGGGCAATAACCCTTGGGTTTTAAAGGTAATTTGAAGGGCTTTGTGGTCAATATTAAATCTCACGAGTCCCAAGAAACGTGCTTCCCATTAATAATGAGTCAATAGATAAAATTAGATTTCAGAAAGACATTTCCCAAAATGAAAGTTGTTTCAGTATATGATTACAAAAATATCCCACTCCTCATATGCTGAAGTCCCATTTTCTCAGAAATATACAAAAAAACTACAGAAATAGTAGGCACAAATTCAACATTCATTATTAGTAGGATAGACTACTGGGAATCCACCTGTACAAGGAAATCCAATGGTATTTTCTCCAATTGTATCTTCACAAATCTCTTAAAGCACAGCACCTTTGCTGGGTAGGATACTTCAATAAATATGCAACATCTCCTTTCCTTTCTATAGTTCAGCTCTTGATTGTCATGCCTAGGTAGGATTCTCTTGATTTCACAGATCTCTCTCTCTCTCTCTCTCTCTCTCTCTCTCTCTCTCTCTCTCTCTCTCTCTCTCCCCCTTCTCTTTCTCTGCTTACAAAAGGCCTACTCTTGGAAACAACTTCTACTCCTCTCTTTGTATTCATATTTTATTCTTTTTTGGATATGCAATCTCATACTATTTTGGAGGCTTTACTTCTAAGATACATGTCTAATAGAGTGAAGGAGAATGAAGAAATTCCCTCCTTTTCTTTTAGAGGAGTTACCTCTCAAGGCAGATTAAAACTAACCTGTCTCCATTTACCAATTGCATTTTATCTTTAATTATTTAAGGCTCTTTAAAGGCAGAGTCAATTTTTGCTGAGCAATGTGAAGTGGGGATGGGTAGTCATATGTAATAGCTAGAGAGCTAACCTTCCAGTCTGAAGAACCTGAATTCAAATCTGACCTCAGGAAATTACTAGCTGTGGGCACCTTGGAAAATTCTACTAACCCTATTTGCTGTTTCCTCATGTGTAAAATGAGTAGGGAAAGGAAATAGCAAATGACTCTAACTTCTTTGCCAAGAAAACCTCAAATGAGGTCAAGGAAAGTTGTACATGTATGAAATGACTTCATGATAAATACAAAACTATGAGATTATGGTGAAAGGAAAAGAGGAAGCCTTAAAGAATGACTTTATTTATAATATATACTAGGACTCTAAATAATACCATAGATTGAGAAATGGAAGTGATATTAGACATCATCTAGTCCAAACAGAAAGCATCTTCAAGGTAATAAGCATCAGAATCAGGATTTGAATTCAGATCCTGTGATTCTGAGTCAATGTTCTTTATAGTAACAATGTTACATGATAATTTATTTTTTAGTAGTTTCTATCCTCATAGATCCAAGGAACGGCAAATGTATAGGAGGTAATGCATAAATCTATTTATCAAATCTTTATTTCTCTCCTCAGCTCCAGTTCTATGTCACCAATTTCTTTCTTTGGAAATTCACTGGATGTACTACAGACATTCCAAATTCAATTTATCCAAAGCTGGCCCTTTATTATTCTTCCCCAAACTTCCTTTCTTCTCAACTTCCCTATTCCCATGGTTACCATGAGGGCACCACCATCTTCCCGGGCTCCTAAGGTTGCTATTTCAGTGTCATCTTGCACTAGGACTTAGGAAGAACTGAGATCAAATCTTATCTAAAACACTTACTAGGTGTGTGATCCTGAGCACGTCACCTTACCTTTATATACCTCAGTTTCTACATCTATGAAGTAGGATTAAGAACAGCATTACCCTCATAGGCTTGTTATGAGGATCAAATGAAATAATATTTGTGAAATGCTTTGCAAATCTTAAATTTCTATAAAATTTCCCATTATAATTGTTATCTAATGGACAAGATAAATCTAGGAGCTCTCCTTAAAGGGAAATTTTGAAAGGAGTCTTCCAATAAGAGAGAGAGAGAGGCTGCAGGGTTGAAATGTACTTTCCAATGTGTGAATTTTAGGGATAGAATGAGGTTTTTGGACAAAGAGTTGGAACATAATAGAAGAGATTCAGTGTAGAGCCTGGAGAGGAATGAGATGTGTGTTTTTCCAGGGAAAATATTATTAATATTTGTATTAATAATTATTGTATTAATTACATTGTTTTAATGAAAAATGATTCTGAAAATTTTGTCTTGCATGTCAGACCAAAATGATAAAAATGGCAATTCAGCACAGGTTAATTTACTCAGTGTCCTATCAATCAAGGTACCATGTAATTAACTTATAGAGCTAGAAAAATCAATAGTATCATTCAGATACTGGAAGATACTGGAAGAAAAAATCAAGAATAGCAAAAGAATCAATGAATAAAAAATTGTGAAGTAAGGATGCCTAGTACTATCAGAACCCAAATTATAATATAAAGCAATAATCTTTAGAATAATCTGATACTGGCTAAGAAATAAAATACTTGTTCAGTGGAATAGATCAGATACACAATATACAGAAGTAAATCACCCATAGTAACCTGGTGATTGATAAATGCTTTGAGGGGGAAAAACTCACTATTTAAAAAAATTGCTGAGGAAACTGGAAAGTAGTTTGGCAGAAACTAGTCATGTACCAATACCTTATACTGTATACCAAAATAATATCAAAGTGAACACAAGATTAAGTTATAAAGGGTAGTATCATATGCAATTTAGGGGATTACAGAAAACCTTACCTATCAGATTTATGGAGAAAAGAAGAGCTTATGATCACACAAGAGATAGGAAAGATCATGAGAGGTAAAATTTATAACTTTGATGACATGAAATTGAAAAGGGGTTGCAGAAAACAGAACTAAAGTGGCCAAAATGAGAAGAAAAATTAAAAAACATGGAAAAAATTGCCAGCAGTTTTCTCTGTAAAAGTCCTTATTCCTCAAAAGTATAGGGGACTATATCAAAATTATGAAAATAAAAGTCATTCCAAAGTTGATAAATAGTCAAAAGAGATGAAAAGACAATTTTCAAAAGAAATAAAAAATGTCTCATTAAAATTCTCTAAATCACAATTGATTAAAGAAATGAAAATTAGAATAATTCTCAAGTACCACCTCACACATCATACTGGTTAACATTACAGAAAAAATGAAAATTGCAAATGTTGTAACGGATGTGGGAAAATGGTGGTACTAATGCTAACTCCATTATTAGTGTAGTTGCCAACTATTCCACAGGTTCTAGAGGACAATTTAGAACTATGTGCATACTTTTTGACTTAGCAATACTCTACTAGATCTGTATTCCAAAAAGATAATAAAAGGATCTATATATAGATATAGATTAGATATAGATATAGATATAGATTAGATATAGATTAGATATAGATATATAGATAACAGTTCCTTTTGTGTGGCAAAGAATTGGAAATAGATACTCATCAATTGGGGAATAACTGAACAAGTTGTAGTTTAGGATTATAATGGAATACTACTGTACAATAAGAAATGATGAACAGGATGATTTCAGAAATACCAGGGAACCCATGATAATTGATTCAAAGTGAAGTGAGCAGGACCAGGAGATCATTATATCCAGTAAAAGCCAAATTATAATGATGAGCAACTGTGAAAGACTTAGCTACTCTAGTAAATACTGTGATTCAATACAATTTCAAAGCACCCAAGATGAAAAATGCTATTTTCAGAGAGAGAACTGATGAAGTATGAGTGAAGATAGAAGCATATTTTTTCACTTTATTTTTTTCTGCCTTTTTACAACATGACTATTATGGAAATGTTTTATATGACTTCATCTGTATAATTGATATCATATTGCTTTGCTTTTTCAATAAGTAAAGAGGACTGGAAGGAAGGCAAGAATTTGGAACTTACATTTTAAAAATAAATATTTAAAATAAGTAAAGATTAAAAAAACTTAGTTTGAAACTGCTACAAATATCCTAAAATAAGTGTCTAGTGCATTGATGTTCAACAGTAAGATCTGAAATTATACTTTGGGTTTTGAATGGCTGATAGAGCTGGTCTTATAGCTGAATCTTCAAACTCTCCCAACAGACCCATATTAAACACACACACACACACACACACACACACACACACACACACACATCCTAATCTGTTCTCTCCCATTGAAATAGAATAGTAACAGAATCAATGAAATCACCTTTTATTGGTCTTTGGCACAGTAACTTCCTGGTCTCAAGTCAGAAAACTCCTCTTCCTGAATCCATATTTGACCTCATATACTTATTATCTGTGTTGCTTATATCTATTTGCTTCAGTTTCCTTATGTGTAAAATGAGCTAGAGAAGGAAATGAGAAGCCACTCCAGTTTCTTTGTTAAAGAAAGCTTCAAATGGGGGTCAACACATAACTAAACTGAACACAATCTCAAAGTATTTAGTAAAAATGAAATGATGTATCTTAATGAAAATAAATAAAAACTGCATTATATATAAGTAAATACTGCCCCAGAAGAATTCAATATTAGCTTCAATTTGAGGTCAGTGACCATAATGGGTTAGGGAAAGGTGCAACATCTAACCCATAAGAAACATTAAAAAAATTGGATT